>NC_089314.1:13184302-13484302 GCF_036669915.1 Pocillopora verrucosa
TTTTTTTTCTGCTTTTTAAATTTTATTGACATGAAGAAGCCTGAAATTTAACTGAGAGCTTGTTTTCTTTTTATTATGACATTTTACACAATAGAGTCATTCAATTAGATGTTTTTTTAATGATTTCAGATTCCTCCACATGTTTACCTGTCAACTTTATGTTTGCTCTATGTGATTGATCAAGAAACAAATTTTATTCAAAATTCTTTAAGAGCTCTTTTTCAAGCTCTAAGAATTATTATAAATAGAATGGAATATTGACTTGTGTGCAATTTTGTATGGAATTTCAAAATACTTTTTTTCAAATGCATCACTTATTTCCCGATATATTTTATTATCAATTACTTTTTGATGTTCTTCTAGAAAATACTGTAATAGGTGATATGTTAGGAATACATGTGGGTAACTTCAAAACAAAAAGATTAAACCAATCTTACTTTCATAGCAATTTGTTTATGCGAGTACGTTTATTTTCTATTTTATAGATACCTCAAGAATCAACCTGTAGACTTTTAATTTGATTTCCTATTATAAAGACTGTCACATACTATTTAATTTGTTCATTACAAAGACATTTTCAACGACTTCTTCCCAGATGTTATTTTCAATTCAACCATGTTTTATGAGAAATTTTTACCTCAGGTTATGATTAGTTGCTGAAGAACAACAGAGTATTTATACGCCAAGACAATTATGGAATCATTATTTACATTTGTATATCTCACCTAATTCCGTGTTACCGTTTGTTGAAGTACCTCCTGGTAATAATCGGATACCCATGGAATTACTGCAAAATTACTTTTATGGTCAACTTTTCCACACCCATTTATATGGGGTTTCTCTTTTGTAGATACATGAAAACTATGTGGATACAGATGCCCTCTATTGGTTTTCCAGTAATTTAAAATTTGAATTATCAGTGATGAAAAACTTTAATTTAGCTATTTATTTTAAGGATGTTGATTTTTTAAAATCATGTTCTTTCAGTGTATAACATAAATCAATTCATACATCGTTATGATATCCAAGAAAAAGACCTCCATAGGTATGAGTAGCTGGCTACTATGTGGTCAAGTAATGACCATGAAATTAAATTTTTTACATTTTGAGAATGAATTCCCTTTGGATGATTTCCCTCTGGAGGATCTCAACGAGTTTTTTTTTCACATTATGGTGTCTTTTAGATATGGAGGATGATGAAATTGTAGTACTTTTTAACCAATTTCACTTTTTATGGTTGTGAATCAGATTTGTAATATCATACCAGTCATGGTAAGTTGGGGTTTTGTAGATTATGAGGAAGATGTAGCAGCACACCTTATAGAAGATTATCTTCGATTAACTATTAATTACAATTCAAACAATTATAATATTACACATTTTTATTCAACACCTGTAGCATCCTTTTTGTAATTAATAAACTTTTACATGGTTTTACATTTTGTCTCTCTATTTGGAATCTATTTCATGGTAGGCAAAATGGTGACCATCTGCAAATTCTTTATCCCAGCTGGTATAGTGGATTCATCTCTGGTTTCCATAGGGGTGGTAAATGTATCATAAGGCATCGCGATATAATGTCATGATGTCTTTCCCTTAGTTTTAATTCCTGTATTTCCCGATCTTTTTCCTTACAAAGATGAGCATGTTTCAATGCTTGCTAACGAATCTTGCATTTTAGATGGGAAATTTTCTTTTGAGTCTTGGATCCTCCCATGTGGTATAAACAATTTTAATACATGAATCAGTCTTCGTATGCACCAACATCATGTTTTCTTTCCCTTCTTAGACATCTAGGTGCAACTGTCGAACAGAATAATTGGAACTCATGCTTATAACACAGACCAATTTCTCCAAACATGATGAGGAAGCTTGTCAAGAAGTCCAACCTAGATAATTTACTTTAATTACGAAATGTGTGTTTTTATTCTTTCTTTTGCTGGTGTCTTCCATATTGGGTTCTTCATATTAGATATGGGGACATTAGTTCTCACAGTGACCAAGTAACTGTTAATGTTGATAGAAGTAACACAGATAAACTTAGGAAAGGGAGCTATACCTGTCCAGTAAAAATTTTCAGGTGTTATTGAAGTGAGGTTGAAAATTTTCCAGTTCAGACAGGCCATAACGTCCTCAGAGCCTTGTACAAATTCAAATTAGGTCACAGACTAGTATCCATTAACAGCCGCTAAGTTATTTCTGTATGAGGGATTGCTTCAAATCTAGCTTTGAGGGGATTGTTCGAGATATTTCTCTATTTAGCACTCATTCCTTGAGAGCTGGTGGTGCTTTAGCTGCAGCTAATGCTGGTGTCTCAGAAAGACTCTTCAGAGACACGGACATTGGAAATCTGTTTCCGCTGAAAATAGCTATGTTAACGATAGTTTGAGTTCACGTTTGTCAGTGTCAAAAAGTTTGGTATTTAACTGTTATGTTTACTTAAAGCTTCACATTTCCCTTTCTTTGTCTCTATTAGGATGCATATACAACAAGAGTAGCTGATCCATCCTAAATAAACTTTTCACATTGAATGACTCGTCTGAGTGTAGTCAGAATATGTAATTTCTAATGTTTGAGAGACATGGGGAACGAATTACTCAGAAATTAATATTTTGATGGCACATTTTAAAGGCTCATGTGGCATCATGAAAGTTTTGGATTATTTATGCCTTTCGCAGGAAAATTAAGCCATTCTAGGTCGGTCAGTGTTATGTTTCACCACTTTCCTTTTTTTTTTCCTATTGATGTAATTTTTGTTTCCAAATCCCTGTAAAATGTCACAACATTCATTGATTTTTCTTCATGATTAGCAGTGTAACCAGATTAGATTACTCTTTCCTTGGGGTTTTTTGCTGCTGCATTAGATGAGGAATACGTTTCCACATATTTTTTGGCCACTTCTGAAGAGTGGTTTTTCATAGCCGGCATAGCACAGGTTCTTTTTGTAGAACCCTTAGTTTTCAGTATGTGCCTGTTAAGATCATATTAGAATGCGTATACTACAATACTGGCTGACACATCCTAAGTAGACTTTTCACATTGAATAACCTGTCTGAGTATAGTCAGAATCCATGGTAAGTACCTTCCTTATGCCTAGAAATAATCTCAGGAAGGTAACCAATCCACCATATTGCTAATCATAGATATGCTATGATTGCACCTGCAGGGTCAAACATCTCTGGGAACATCTTGCAAATATTAGTATGTATCATATAAACTGCAGTGTCATACACGGATTTTCAGCCTGAGAAAAGCCGTCACACACCTGAAAAAGTACGATTATGTTTTCACGTGTGTTTCATATCGCCAATCAAATGCATCATCATTTGCCTTTCGCGTCAGTGGTGCCACTCTGTCAGGTTGATGAGTGAATGGCAAAGTTTTCATCATTGCCGAATTTCACATCAGGAGAGACTGAAGCTGGTTTGATGAATATTGAAAAAAATATTTGAACATAGCCATCGGACAACAGAAAGAAATGGCACTGGAATCGTGCAGCTGCCTTGTGTACAAACAACTGGAGAAATAATGATGTAACTTAAAATTTGGATCACCGAAGGACGCAGCTCTGCGAGCTTCGTATATGAAGGTGGTAAAAACGATTATATTAATTGGAGAAAAGCAGTTATTTACTTCTAGCATTGGTCAAAGGGAAATAGAGAAAACTTGCACAATCTACTGAATGTAGCGAACAGTATGTTAAAATATCTCGAGAACTCTGCTGCATAAAAGAGTGCAGCATTGAAAAGAAAAAGCTAGTTGCAGCTAAATGGTTGTGAAAATCTTCATCAAGTGAAGTGAATGCAAAAAGAAAATAATCTTCTGACCAGAAAAGAGGGCAAATAAGAAGAAATTCAGTCAGAGTTATAAACCAGACAAATGTGAACACAAACTTGAAAAGGATAAGCTCCGCAATCAGGTGGAGGAACTGGCAAGGAAATTGCAAGAGAAAGAAGCAGAGATGGAAAGTCTAAAATCTCCGGTTCAGTACCTCCTGAAGAAAGAAAAACTCCAGGAAAGCAAAAAAATTGAAATGAAGAAAGGACAATTTAACAATATGAACTTGAGAGACAAACAGAATAAATAATTTTATTAAACTGGCCTTAAAACATACAAATTTGACTGTTTGTATGAGTGTGTTAAACCATGCATGTATCTTATCAGGTACCCTGATTGTAAGGGTGAAGGTTTGAAACAAAGAGCAGGAAGTTAGATGCCAAGACTGCACTCATGACTTGATTAAGCCACTACTCTAATTGGCGGTTTTCCTCAATTGGGCATGGATTTGACACACCGGGAAGCGCCCCGGAACCTTCCTCGATGCCTTATCTCGATCCTAGTAGTTTTTGCCGAATCCGCCATTTTGGATTGAAATCATGGTACAAAAGAATGAAGCGAAGGCGGTTTCTCCGAAGACGGCTTCTGTACTCAGCTAACGGAACAGCGTCTTTTAACCCATCTCTCCTGGAAAACAATCTTAGCGGCGACATTCATCCACATCCTGGACCAAACTCTACTTCTAATTCTTCATCTACATCGACGAACACAAATATTAGCTTTCCCTGCAACACGAAGTCAAACATCAGGATTGCTCATTTAAATATCCGCTCCTTGAAGTCCAGGGAACACTTCACTCTGCTAAAGGATTCCGTTGTCTCAAATAATTTCGACATCTTTACGATATCAGAGACTTGGCTGGATTCTTCAGTCAACAACGAGAGCATTCATATTCCAGGCTACACTTTGTATAGACAAGACCGTGGCCCGCACAAACCTGGCGGCGGACTATGTGTTTACATTAAGAAAAACTACAAAGTTTCATCACTGGAGAATGTATCCTCAGTTTCTGATAATAACTTTCAGCAATTGTGGCTAAAAGTGCAAAGTCGCTGTTATAAGTCATTCGTCATCTGCACAGTATATCGACCACCGAGTACTCCATTAAATTTTATAGATGATCTTGCCAACAGTCTTATCGAATCCCTCCTGTCAGGTCTTGATGTCATTATATTGGGTGACCTCAATTGCAACCTCCTTCAAGATAACGCAGAATCCCGTGCTTTAAACGATTTTTGCTCTACTTTTAACCTCACCCAATTAATCAATAAACCAACCAGAGCCACGGTGAATGGGGAATCGTGAATCGATGTTGTGATGACCACGAATGAGAAACTAATTGCTTCAAACGACGTCCTTATGTCAACTATTAGCGATCACAATCTTGTCTACATCTCGCTGAAGTTAAAAAAGCCAAGGATCAAGCCCTGTTACGTCACTATTAGAAGCTATACTAATTACAGCGCCGACAATTTCCTACGTGATTTGTCATTTGCGCCTTTTCACATAATAAGCTTATTTGACGATTTCAACGATCAAGTTGATGTATTCAACAAACTGTTCTTGGAAGTACTAAGTCAACATGCTCCAGTCAAGAGGGTTAAAATTAGATCTAAACCTAACCCGTTTATAACACCAGAAATTCGTCAACTAATGAGAACGCGCGACCAATGGTGCAAACTTGCGGGAAAAACAAATGACCCCTTCCACTGGAACGGATACAGATTTTTTCGTCAAGAAGTGAAAAGGGAAATTCGTGTGGCCGAAAAAGTTCACGTCAGGACTCAGATCCTGGATAGCAATGGAAACCCTAATTCAATTTGGAAAATCATTAACCGGTGTCTACCACGTAAACAACAAGATAGTTTTATGGCTTCTGAGGATCCCACTAGGTTAGCTAACGAATTAAATGATTTCTTCATCTCCGTCGGCAGTATTACTGCTCAAAAAGCCAGGGACTTATCTTTACATCATGGACTTAGTGTAAATTTGGACGTGCCGACTCCTTTACACATATCCACCGACGTTAGCCCCGAATTATTCGTTCTCCATCAAGTCACGGAAAATCAGGTAGAAAGGGTGATTAGAAGCCTACCATCTAACAAAGCTCCTGGAATGGACAAGATATCCTCCAGAATTCTTAAAGACAGTTTACCCAGTACGCTAACAACAATTACCCACATTGTGAATAACTCCTTTGTTACCAACACATTTGCACGTGCATGGAAAACAGCAGAGGTTACACCTATTCTCAAATGCGGTAATCCAGATGTCCCTAACAACTATCGCCCCATCTCATTATTACCAATAGTCTCAAAAGTCACTGAAAGGTTGGTACATGGACAACTTATGGAGCATCTAATTAGAAATAATAAACTGGCAGCACATCAGAGCGGAAATAGAAAGCTTCACTCGACAGAAACAGCTCTGTTGTACGTTACAGATCAGTTGCTCCAGGCTATGGATAACAAGAAAGTTTCCATCATGGTCTTATTAGACATGTCTAAAGCATTTGATAGTATTCGACACGACATCTTGTTATCCAAGCTACAAAATCTCGATTTTTCCCAGGGTGCGTTGAATTGGTTTCAGAGTTACCTTTCTAACCGACAACAGTGCGTTCGAATAGGTGACGCAGTTTCTAAAGTACTCCCACTTGAGTTCGGAGTTCCGCAAGGCTCTATTTTAGGTCCGGTTTTGTTTACAATCTATGTTAACGACCTCCTTTCTGTTCCTAAACGTTGTCTATCTGCCTCCTATGTTGATGACTGTAAATTGTACTTGTCCTTTTCACCTGCCGAATTACCCACGTCCATCCTCGCCTTAAACGAAGATCTTACGAGAATATCTCAATGGTGCTGTAAAAACTCTCTTTTGATTAATCCGGACAAAACTAAGGTTCTAGCTGTTGGATTACCACAACTTTTAAAGAAACTGTCATCATTCAGTATAACACTTTTTGACAAGGAAATAACACCTGTGCCTGTCGTTAAGGACTTGGGTGTTCTTCTCGACACACACCTCAGTTATAACCAACATATCACTGAGATTGCCTCTAAATGCCTTTTTAAATTGTACCAAATTAACAGAATCAAACACCTCCTGGATAGGAAAATACTTCTGTTAGTAATAAATTCTTTTGTCTTTAGTAAACTCCAATATTGTTCAACTGTCTGGAGTAATACCAGCAGCAGCAATATTGACAAGTTACAAAAAGTCCAAAACTTTGCCAGGCGAATTATTCTGGGACTAAGAAAGTATGACCATATTTCGGATGGGTTGCGATCGTTGAAATGGCTTCCTATTAGAGAGAAACTCATTCTAAATGACGCTACTATGATGCACAAATGTATTAACAAGCTTGTTCCAGACTATCTTGCTGATATGTTTAAATCACGTTCTCAAGTCAATAATAGACAAACTCGATCATCTGGTGCTTTGGATATACCTTTATGTCGCCTGTCAACAGGGCAGCGGTCCTTTGCTTTCAGAGGAGCCAAACTCTGGAACTCCTTGAACGATAACATTAAGTCTTTAAAATGCCCCAGGAATTTTAGACGTCATCTTGCAAACGTTTTATTAAGTTGATATATTATATTATTGATATATATTTTGTAATTATAATATTATTGTATTTACATTCTCAATTAATTTATATATTTGTATTTTTTTTTTTTCTATTGAGCTGAAAAGCCCACTTAGGGAGCATCAATAAAGTATAAGTATAAAGTAAGTAAGTATTCACAATTTTTTCAGACTTGTTGCACCTATGGATAATGGCCTGGACAGTGCAAACAAGTGTGTTGACAATTGCTTGAATCTTTGTAGCATGGGCTGTATTCTTATCTAATTTGTTTGAGTGCCTTGATTTCAAGCCATTACCTGCACTTGTCCAAGCATTCCTCCCACAAGACTTTCATTATGCTGGGTATGGGGAAACAGTAAAGTTCTTGAATCTCTCTGGTGCAGCTTTGCTCTCATCAACGTTGTTATGTATACAGATCGATGCATGCTCAAATTCCTTTTGCCCATGAAAACCCAATAATTAAGGGATTTTACCGGCAGCTATAATTCCTATTCTAAAGGGATGCCACTGCTTTGATCCCTGCTTTACTGGGACATAGTTAAATCCACTAGGATCTACCCTGTTATACTTTGGCAACAAAATTGTTATTTTTGTGTTCCTTCGTGTCTTGTAATAAATCCAGCAAATAGATAACCTCCTTGCTCTAGTGTCCATACATTAAGATATGCTTCTTACCTCCAAGGATAATTGTTTGCTTTACTGATGTGATTGCGTTTGACCTTGAGGCCACAGGACTGTTTAATTGATTTCGGTTGGAGTACCATACATTGAGACTTTCCAAGTTTTGAAATCTTGGTCTAAAAACTACGTGGTCATAGAGTTCTTCAGCTTTTCTTGTAATCATGGTCATTAAACAAAATTCTGGCTTTGTAAGAATTGTTATAGTGAAGTTGCATCGAGAGTCCTGATTTTATTCCACTAAATTTTCTTGGCCTTATAAAAATGCTGCCGTACTGTTCAAGTGTCAAGATCCTTCATTATTTAACTTACCATGTCCTTTACATCCCTTTATATCCACACAAACTTCAACAAATCATTATCCATTGCCCTTTCTGCCAATTTTTCACTGCTTCTTTTAATTGTTGTCTTCATTTTAAAAGGTTTCCCAATAGAGAAAGCATTTCTGTACGTTTTGTGTGGTATGTGAGAGGTGCTTATTGCTATACTTGATTTTCTACCTTTTTTGTGCCATGTTTGCTTCTTTTGGGTGTATGTTAGGGGAAAAAAAATGGTATTTTACTATGTAAACAAAATTGAATAACCACCCACTCACCAACTACACAAGAAAACACTTTGAAACTCGCAACAATTTTGTCCGACGTGCGTAAAATTCGCCCCAGTCTCTCATGATAGGAAATTCAGCAATGCACCATTCTTGATCCATAGTCTTATGTCAAGATTTTCTCAGATAGTGGCTTCTAAATCATGTAAAAATTTGTATTGCTTATAGACAGTGACGTTCAAAATTTCCTAGAAAGGCAACAAAACTAAAATACGGAAAGAAAAACCGAAAGTTACGTACTCAGTGGCTTTGGTAATGGCTTTTCTCCCCACTGAGAACACCAAGAGTACCTTGTTAGATAAAGCAGCATGTGTGCCCGCGGAAGTGCAGCTTCTCTTACAAGATCCTATGACACATGCAGGTTTAAAAGAACCTATGGTGATGAAAGAGTGTAAATTGACCGATCAACTGAGACAGATTCCTATGTCTGCCGGTCTGGGAGCGCCCCCTCCTGAGGAGCATATGTTAGATTCGATACGAGATGGTCTCATTAACGAACTGATTTGTTCTACAAATACCAAAGGCCAACCTATCACACCTCAGATGAAGCAAGAACCAAAGGAGGAACCTGTCACACCAGCCAAACCAAGCACTTCTAAGAAACCGGGGGAAGAACTGTAAAGAGTAGAAGGCAGCAGACAGGAAGCACCTTTCATATACAGAAATGGATTTCCAAGATGAGTGTGGAGTTTCATTGGCCTGGGTATCAATACATGGGGACTGGTACCAAATTAACCAAATGGTTGAAACGCAGAGATCCTGGGATTAATAGACTCGATAAGTTAGCTAAACAGCATGATATCCATTATAGTACAGCTAAAACTCTGGCTGACAAACACGTCACAGATCGTAAGATGATTGCCGGTATCGATAGATTTACAGGTAGAAAAACCATCACAGAATGTATTGTCAAACATATCATGCAAGCTAAACTCAAAGCTAAATTGTAATTTCAATAAGTGTTAAATGCAATAAAAGTTGTGAAACTGCCATCATTTGGAGTTGTGTCATTGCTTGAAAACATGTTGAGTTTTTACCTTACCTTACCAAAAGTCTCTACGTCTATTCCTCTTTGGGAGAACCTGTGGTCATGAGGACCCAAACCACAGATTTGATACTACAAACCCCTTATCAACCCCAAGTTGGGTGGAAGTTTTTTCTATACACCACCCCAAATTCATTATTTAGCCTCACACAATCATTTTGATGTGGTGGAAACTCAAATAAGCGAGTCTGACACGAACGAGTTGACTCAGTTTGATGATGGCGCTTCCATAGTAACACTTCATTTTCGCAGAGTACAATCATGAGTGATATTTACTTGACATTACCTAGCAACAATTGAAGTATCAAGTATTTTCCAAACAACAAAAAACAATTCATGAAAAATAGATAGGAGAAACGTATGGACTTCGAAGGTGAATGGGAAGTAGGCTTAAGCAGCATCTCTTTACCTCGATCCCAGTTTGTATAATAACTGTACGGATACGGGTGGGGGTTATAAATAAACTGTATTGCATCCCCGTATATATAAGAATGGTGTCTTTCCTTCAATTTCAATTTATTACGGTAAGATCGATTCTTTGTCTGTAGGGTGTGCTTCCACTAATTCTGAGACATTTTGCTACCGTCTTTCAATTCATACCTGTTTTGTAAAGTTGTACAATTTGCTGCTTCATTATACGATATGCTGGCCTCCCACCAGTGCTTAGTAAAAACCCCACTGACAGTTCCTCTTCTGTTTCTGGTTTTTAAGAGTCTAAAGCAATCGAAATCTACCTTAAAACTGCAGTCAGTTCAGATATCAAATTCTCCAAAAGATTCTTAATTTCCATAGAAGCGACCGCTGAGGAAGATACTTGTAAAGAAAGGGCCACAATTCACATGGACCCGCCATATTGTACTGCTCTCGTTTTGTAGTGTCCAGTCTCTGCACTAAGTATGTATTCTAGGACTGGGCCGAATTTCAACATACAATCTCAAAAATCTCAACCATCAATTTCTTGTTATTCGACCATTGATTTCCCATTCTCAACCAACCCATACAATTTTTCAACAGGTGACGTGTGTTTCAACTAGTAACTTTTTTTTTCTGAGGCATTGTTTTGTTTCTCAACCACCAAATATTATTTCTCAACCACCAAATATTACATCTTAACCACCAGATTATATTTCTCAGTTACCAACTCACAATTCTCAAACAACAAACCTTATTTCTCAATCGGTGTTCAACAGACTTTTTCACTTTTAACGTATATCTGAGTAGTGATTGCTTACTGGATTGTTTTGGTCTGGGTTAGCAAATCTGATAACTGTTCGGAACTGATTATGTGCTAGATGTGGTGTTGGAAGTAATAAAGCACGCTCACATGCCACATTTCTAATTGGAGGGTAGTATTTTGTACCACAGGTTCCAAGTAGACTGATCAGAGGTTCCTAATCAATTAATGATAGACATTTTGATACTGTGGACTTTCGTTTGGCTAATCTGCAATTTAATGGTCCAGCAGGATACTTATAAATTATTGGGGCTTCTTCTTCTTTTTTTTTTGTAAAAATAAATTGTAATCACATTGTTATAATGCAACCATGAGAGAGTCATTATTCAGTCCTCGGAAAAATGCGCATGCACAGTGCCAGGGAGTTGTAAACTTAACTCAGAAACCGGTTTCAGGGCATCATGTCCAAAGGTCGAAATCGTTAGAATTACCCAATATGGTCACAAAAGTTCACGATTGCTCAGTTTTATGCCTTAAGCCCAGTTTATGGACTTAATTTTTTCCTTTTTGTAACCAAAAAGAATGCAGCTTCCAAAAACCAAAAAATATTGCAGAAAGACAGAAAATAAATTAACCTGAACTCACACAAACATTATGTGGTCCTACTATCGTGTTTGTCTAAATACTTCTAAGTAAAAATGAAATGCATCGGTGCCACGCCTACTGTTGTCTCCCTCACAGCAGCTGTTTGGTCACGTCACACAACGCCCTCTATGTCCCGTTTGAGAGAGAGTGCATTGCGTGACGAGACCAAATAACAGTTGTAAAAGAGACTACCTTGCACTTACTGTCATTCCTCCAATAGAAATACTGATCAATGGATCACGGCTTTTCATACATTTTTGGTGGTTATTACCCTCTATTTTTTTAGAGAAGCCCCAGCTTTAATGAAATACAGTAAGAAAGTGCAGATTTGGCGCTAAGAACGCCCACTGGCTCTGTTACGACGAAAATTTTCGATTTCTTGAGACAAAAAATTTTTTTCCCATGGTTCCAGATTCTTTGGGGATTGTGGTTGAGGGTGCACCACCTGACCAAGCTTTCTCTCACAATGTCATTAGCACAGCACACCAGAACTTCTTGGCAGCCCTTTCCGTCTGGGTTCTGCTGGAAATTTCACCAGGGGGAAAGTGTTTTGGCTGCAACTTCAAACATGAATGCTTTAGATGCGAAATTCAGCATCCAGCAATGCAATGTACTGTCCCCAGCCGACAATGATCAATTACTTCTCAGCTAACAAATCTCTCTTCACATTCCACCCTGTTTTGTCCCCTGTCAACATCAGTTTCACTCCAGTTATTTAAGGCCTATCTGGATGGATACCCTGCTTGATTGACATAATACCTAATTAATGGTTTCTGTTATGGTTTCCCAATTGATGATGTAGGATCTATATCATTTTTTTCCAAAATCTTTTGTCAGCCCTTACTAACCCTAAGGCAGTAAATGACTAGAACTGGGCGCAACCCATAGAAACAGTGGGAGATTTTCGGACAATTATATGGTTAAATGTGTGCAGCACAAATAGCATTGCTTTAAGATGTAGTCATTTCATTGACTGCACAAAGAAATGGGAACCGAGAGCATGCTTATTTGGTCATCAAGTTTTATCAGGTATATGAATTACAGAAAAGACCACACTATGTTCTTGCATGACCTATTGTTGGTCTGCACGCACAACTCAGGATATAACCAATAGACTAAAAGCTTTGTTAAATTCGTCAGTAGAGATTATTGACAAACCGTGACATTTAAACTTCTTGAAGTTTTTGTTCGCTTTTGTGTTGGTCTCACTTTCATTTCACACAGAATGGAAAATGACTACTTGGCCTTTTTTTCCCTTCTAAACAGATGACTTCATTTCAGGCGGACTTTCTATAGCCACTAAAAAATTTCAGAATTATGGGTAATTTTCAAATAACATCATATGATTGGTCCATTTGCATGTTGTGGTACAAAATAATGGTCTATGATTGGTTAGAAGCCAGAGTGACCCAGGAAGGATGAAGAGACCCAAGAGGATGACCTCTCTGATGAAGCAACAGAAAGAGACAGTTAGATTGAAATTGTGACCAGGCAAACTGGAGCAGGTGTGGTCAGGTCCCTATACCATCAGCAAGGTGTTACCGATGGGTCTCTACAAGCAGTACTTAGCTGAAAACATCCTTTGACAGCTCAAAACTGAAGGACTTCTATCGTCCGGTACAGTCACACTAAAACATCAACATTTCCGCAGAGACAAAAAGCTTCCAAATCGACTTAGTAACTGAATATGATATAAACAATGCTTTAAAGAAAAGTTTGGTGGGGGGGGGGAATCCAAATAACAAAGTTTTATTAATGGCAGTCAAAATTTAGAAGGAGAATCTAGAATCTTGTTTAATGAATTAGAGGAACTCCGCAATCTGTGGAACATAAAAACAGTTATGAAGCAAGGAACTGACAAAGCTTCCTCTCCCAACTTGGCCCTTTGGTCAAGAATCTAGAAGATCTCCACTATCACATCTAAAACAGCTCTGTCTGGACACTATGAACTGGCAAACTGCCCAAAAAGGACAATGGTTTCATAGGATTTTTATATATGCAGAAATGCCTCTTGTTACTTGCGTTATTACAGTTGGGATAAACAATGACGAAATGAATGTGTACCTAGAAATATTTTTTATATTAGGGTATTTATAGCCGAAGATACTCTAGTAAATTTGCTACTAGTTTAACATCAAGTTAAAATTTTTATTTGCACTTATTTTAATAAACAAAGTGTAAACTATTTTGTACAGTACAAGCATATAGCAATACTGTTCATGTCGACAACAAATTATTTGCAATTAAAAAAATTTGTTTTCTTGTTTGTTTTGTTTTGTTTTTTTTTTTAAGGTAAAACAACATTGTGTTTCTCTTTTTTCTGAGCGCACTCCACCAGGGAAAGCACATGCCTTGAGATTGAATTAGGTTTTTTTATCAATTAAATATTTTGTTGTGGTTGATATATTTGTTGTTTAAATGGACGAGTCTGTTGGGGTGTACATGTAGGGGTGTGTGTGTTAACACCTTGCAACCATTCTTCTTTCTACAGAACATAATAGGGTACACCTTTACAGACGCTGTAAGTGAATGGAACATAATTACCACCACGGTGGGAATGTAGGAATGTTTTTTAGATGACCTGTCAGAGTGCAATCCTCGTTTGGTACAATTTTTTAAAGAGTTCAAAATGGTAGAACCATGGACATCCTCGCAATCATGCAGCACAAACAACATGGCAACACTCTCCATGACCGTAGAGGTCGCAGGTTTTCAGCACGGAGATGGTGCAATTGAATTGTCAATGTACAATGTAAAATATTATATTTAGGGTTTCGTGAGTTTTGGGGCAAATATCCACCACATGTATTCCTAGTTTCGCATTTTAAATATTTGGGTTATTTGGGTTTTTCCTTCTAGTGAGTTAAATAAATGTATAAAAACCACAGTGGTTTTGAATATATTTCTGTTGTTACTTGCTTTCATCATATTCACCTGCTTGTTGGCACTTTTGTTATTTATTACATGGTTTTTTTTAGGTAAATATAAGTGTTAATGGTCTTTCTGGAAAAATGGGTTTTCATGGTAGTTAGCAGCTGAGTTTATACTCATAACTTTGATTTCTTTTCATACGATAGTTTCCACACCAACCTTACATAGATAAGCAGAAACTTAATTGCTTCTCCGTTTTTTATTTCCTAAGCTGCAGTACTGCAATTAAGATAGGTATTGTTTTCCATATCAGAGCTGTGAATTCACACCAAGTTTCCTACTGTAATGGCCTTGAGTTCATTGTTTCCGTCTTTTTTACTTTTGAGATTCTTTCCGTCGCACGAACAGATGGAATATTTGAGTAGTTTCCGTTTAACTTCAAAGAGACTTTTTCCGTTCCTTTGTGTCCTTATTCAAATGTTGTGATTTGTGTAACAATAGCACCTCACACCAGTTAGTTCTTAAGCAAGTACCTTGTACAGCTTTGATGATTACAACTTGAGTACACTAGAGGTCACGTCGCTTGTTGACCTGACCTAGAGTAAAAGTCTACTGTGGAACCAAAAACGCGAGGTATAAAGAGAGGGGCATCCCAAGCGCTTGAGAACGAATTAAAGAGAAAAGTTGCCAAGAGGTTGAATGATATTTTTGGAGAATAAAAGATGGTCCACGTCAATACCGTACATCAAAGTGATCCTATCATTGGTGTAGGCACAGCATCACTGACGGATCCTGTCTTCCATCTTAAAAAAGGTTTAAAGGGAGAAAAAGAAAGCAACAACAACTAGGAGGATTTCTCACAAGTCATATAAAGAAAATAGGAACGCGACGACGTGTGCATAAATTCAAAAGACGTTGAAACAGACACATCACCATGTCTATCAAAGGGAAAGAGCAGAATCCAAGTCTAGATCTCTTTAGAATACCACCTACAGATCTTTCTTTGGCAAAATAGCGATGTCAAAATACCACTTCAGACTTCTCGTATTACTCCTATCCAAGTGTACGTGGAATAACGATCAGATCCCATTGATCTTTTGAGAAGTTTTGTCCAACTGAATTGGGGTTTCAAAACCACAGAAAATGCCAATCTCACAGCGCGCACAACCAGTGTGGGTATGATGACTTCACCAGCCAACAATATTGCACACACCCTCTTCAAGCAAATCAATTTCAGAGCTAATGGCACCCTACTCACTGAACAGGTGGACATGTACCATCTTAAAGCTTTCATACAGTCGATCATGACAGGGATGATGGAGAGACGATACTCAAACCAGCTGGATGGCTAAAGAAAATTGATTCTCCTGTAACCTACACAAAAAGATACCCTTTTTTCCAGATGAAATATTAAACTGGTATTACCATCAATTCAAACAGCAATAACAACAGACTGGAGAAGACATCTCAGATGACCAATTAAATCAGCATTACGATCAATTAGATCAACAACGATTAGACGCTCTTCATTTCTCCCTTCCCACATCACAACAATCTGGTGAGGGTCCCTTGTTTGAATTTGAGTTTAAAAAAAGCAGTCTTCCACAACGATGGAAAAATACCGCATCTAAACAGAGGTTCCAAGTTACCTTCACACAACCATGCTTACCATCTAAAAGCGATAATGTTGGAAAAGAAATTGCTAATACCATGGCAAGGTAAGACCTTAAAAAATTTGATTTGTAGTTTTTATGTACCTTAAAGGTAGAGTCTTATCAGGATTTTTTTGGATTATGTTTTAGATTGTTAGGGGGAAAATTATGTTTTAGTTTTGGACAAATTTTTAGTATTTTACTGCCGTGCAGTTCAAATTTATTTTACCCGTTTCAACCTAGTTTCTGTGTTCTGTTTGTACTTTGACTCAACCCGATTTTGGACATCTTCGTGAATATGTTGCACAAACAAAGAAACAACACAACATGGCAACTCTATCTATGACCGTCAAACTGGCCAGTTCTAAACACGGAGATGGGGTGTTCCACATCAAGGCCCTGGCCTTTGCGTGTCCGAGGACGCAGTCTTTGGGCAGCCGTGTTTTTGACAGCACCTGTATTGTCCCTGATAGTGCTGCAGCCCTCCAAGGTTTGCTCACCAAATGGCCCATCATGGCTTTTTGCTCAATTCGCCAGGCTTACCGTCCACCTCTACTGGTGTGGTTCTACAAACCTTTATTCAGGACACTCTCCTTGATTGGATGGAGCAAGGAAACGCTGCTCCTGCCAAAATCATCCTGTGGACCAAAGGTCTCCAAAAGGTTTATCTTCTCAGACCTCCTGAACAACATCCATTTCCTAGGGCTCCGCACCAACCTACAGAACTCAGAGGACCTTCAGTCTCCTCCACTTGCACAGCTCTGTACAACCACCCACCCCTGGTTGATCTGCCAGAAAGCGTTTAGACTTGCCTGCTGGCTCGCAGAACAAGGTTTAGCTCAACCAACTTAACTTTATGGCCATAACTTGTCCTCCAGGAACATTTTCCATACAGACTTTGTTGTTGTATTTCTGTCATTTGCACTCATTACTCTTTGTTCTCTTGTTTATCATTCTTTCCCTCACCTGGAGGATCTCGATTTCAGGTGGGAGGAGTGTTAGGGGGAAAATTACGTGTTTTAGTTTTGGAAAAATTTTTAGTATTTTACGGCCGCACAGTTCAAATTTATTTTACTAGTTTCGACTTAGTTTCTGTGCTCTGTTTGTTCTTTGACTTGACCAGTTTTTGGACATCTTCGTGATTACATTGCACACACAAAGAAACAACAAGATGGCAACTCCATCTATGACCATCAAACTGGCCAGATTTCAACATGGAGATGGGGTGTTCCATATCAAGGCCCTGGCTGGTTTTAGGTGGGAGGAATGCTAGGGGGAAAATTGTGTTTCAGTTTTGGACAAATTTTTAGTATTTTACAGCCACGCAGTTCCAATTCATTTTACCAGTTTCCACCTAGTTTCTGTTTTCTGTTCGTTCTTTGACTCGACCGGTTTTTGGACATCTTCTTGATTACATTGCACACACAAAGAAACAACACAACATGGCAACTCTATCTATGACCGTCCAACTGGCCGGTTTTCAACACGGAGATTGGGTGTTCCACATCAAGGCCCTGGCCTTTGCATGTCCAAGGATGCAGTCTTTGGGCAGCCGTGTTTTTGACAGCACCCATATTGTCCCTGATAGTGCCGCAGCCCTCCGAACTTTTCTTCACCAAATAGCCCATCATGGCTTTTCGCTCCATTCGCCAGGCTTACCGCCCACCTCTACTGGTGTGTTCTACAAACCTCTACAAACCTTTATTCAAGACACTCTGCTTGATTGGATGGAGGGGGGAAATGCCCCTCCTGCCAAAATCATCCTGTGGACCAAAGGTCTCCAAAAGGTCCATCTTCACAGATCTCCTGCACAACATCCATTTCCTGGGGCTCCGCGCCAACCTACAGAACTAAGAGGACCTTCAGTCTCCTCCACTTCCACAGCTCTGTCCAACCACCCACCCCTTGTTTGATCTGCCAGAAAGCTGTCAGACTGCCCGCTGGCTCGCCGAGCAAGGTTTAGCTTAACCAACTTAACTTTATGGCCATAACTTGTCCTCCAGGAACATTTTCCATACAGACTTTGCTGTTGTATTTCCATCATTCGCACTCATTACTTTTTGTTCTCTTGTTTATCATTCTTTCCCTCACCTGGAGGATCTCGATTTCAGGTGGGAGGAGTGCTAGGGGAAAATTATGTGTTTTAGTTTTGGAAAAATTTTTAGTATTTTACGGCCACACAATTCAAATTTATTTTACCGGTTTTGACTTAAGTTTCTGTGCTCTGTTTGTTCTTTGACTTGACCAGTTTTTGGACATCTTCGTGATTACATTGCACACACAAAGAAACAACACAACATGGCAACTCCATCTATGAATCTCAAACTGGCCGGTTTTCAACACGGAGATGGGGTGTTCCATATCAAGGCCCTGGCATTTGCATGTCCGAGGACACAGTCTTTGGGCAGCCGTGTTTTTGACAGTACCCGTATTGTCCCTGATAGTACCGCAGCCCCCTGGGCTTTTGCTCACCAAATGGCCCATCATGGCTTTTTGCTCTATTCACCAGGCTTACTGCCCACCTCTACTGGTGTGGTTCTACAAACCTTTATTCAAGACACTCTGCTTGATTGGATGGAGGGGGGAAACGCCACTCCTGCCACAATCATCCTGTGGACCATAGGTCTCCAAAAGGTCCATCTTTGCAGACCTCCTGAACAACATCCATCTGTTGTTGTATTTCCGTAATTTGCACTCGTTACTTTTTGTTCTCTCGTTTATCATTCTTTCCCTCAACCGAGAGGTCTCAATTTCAGGTGGGAGGAATGCTAGGGGGAAAACTATGTGTTTTAGTTTTGGACAAATTTTTTGTATTTTATGGCCACACAGTTCAAATTTATTTTACCAGTTTCGACCTAGTTTCTGTGTTCTGTTCGTTCTTTGACTCTACACACACAAAGAAACAACACAACATGGCAACTCCATCTATGACCGTCGAACTGGCCGGTTTTCAACACGGAGATGGGGTTCCACATCAAGGCCCTGGCCTTTGCATGTCCAAGGACACGGTCTTTGGGCAGCTGTGTTTGACAGCACCCGTATTGTCCCCAATGGTGCCGCAGCCCTCCGAGCTTTTGCTCACCAACCAAATGACCCATCATGGCTTTTCGCTCCATTCCATTCTGTCTTTTTTAATTTTGAGATTCTTTCCGTCGTAGAAACAGATGGAATATCTAAGTAGTTTTCGCTTAACTTCAAAGAGACCTTTTCCGCTCCTTTGTGTCTTAATTCAAATATTGCGATTTGTGTAATAATAGCACCTCACACCAGTTAGTTCTTAAGCAAGTACCTTGTACAACTTTGATGATTACAGTTTTAGCTTTGACTCTAGCATGTTGTGTGTTAGAGCGCTCTGCGAATAAAAGTACTGTGGAACCAAAGATCGTCTTATCCTTGATGTTCGTATAAGTTCACTCGAAGCAGATCTCTGTGTACCAGGGAATTGTGACGAGTTTCCATTCTCGCAAGGTGAGTGGTCTCTACCAAGTTATTTCCCCCGGTTGTTATTGTGCCGTCCGCGAGGATTCAGTTTCCCAGCTCGGGCATGAAAACCTATCGTCACAAGATCCATACGAACACATCTTGTGGAAAACAATGTACAACTGCATCATCACGTATTTTTAATGTTAAATCGGATAATCACCCCCATGTACACCAATCCGCTAAATTTGCACTGTACAGAACGATTTGAAGCTGACCTAAATGCATTGGCCAATAAACTCCACTCCAGGGAATCCTTACAACCTGAAACCACATTTACCGTAGATATCACTGTGATTGAAACTCCTCCAAAAGGCAGCAGGTGGAAATATACACTTGGAGACCAGAGCAGACGGAAATTGAACTTGGTGACTACCTTGGAGACATGACAAATGAGTTGGACGAGAGTGACTACATCATAGAGTTCGTCTCTGGGGGTACGAAAAACTAGGGTTATGTGACAAAGAATGGTAAAGTGGTATGTAAAGTGTGCGGGTTTTCCTTGAATGTCCGTGGCAAAAAACAACTCAACTATACAGTGATGAAAAACAACATTTTAGATGAGATTCTAAATCCTTTAGAGCAAAGACAAAATACAACTGTGGTCAACCCATGTCACTTTGTAGTTGGTGTGAAAACCAAGAAGATCCATAAAAAAGATAGTGACAATTTTAAATTGTATCCTAACGGATATTCACAGTTAGACAATCAAAACATTTAAAATATTCATTTATTAGATTTTAAAAATACCAGTCGAGAGACATTGCTTGGTTTCTTACTTGCTTGCTCTCTACTCTTCTTCGAGACTTGTGACTTGCCTAGAAAATCTGCTTCACATTTATAACAGACTACACAAAAGAATTTTACCTCTGATTTGTGGTAAAAGATCTCATTAGATATCTACCGTATTCAGACTGCTTTACGATTCTTCTGTTTTCTATGTGGGGACCTGCTAGTAAGCAGTTGCATAGTTGTATATCCTGGAAAGATTTTAATTGTACGTCTTTTCCATTTCAAGGTCAACTAAAAAGGCAATTCAAGTGGAGAAAGTTGCAAAAAGCTGAGGAGGAAAAACCGGAATCCAGCAAAAGATTGCCAATAAGTGCAGAAATTTAAATAAGTCTTACAACAAGTCAAAACAGACAGTCTAATAAAGAGAGAGCAGAATTGATCTATGAAATGATCCCTACGTTTTATCTTTTAACTTGCAATTCTCCATGAATATTAAATAAAGAGTTGATTTGATATAAATAAACCTATTAAAGTATTTTTAAGTAAAGTTGATCATGCAGTTGAACTATTTGTGGTAGAGAAGAATTAAGATGGCTGAGCCTGAACAACTTTTTAAGTAAATAAGGCGAATTCACAAATATCGTTTCTTCCCTAATGATATGTGGTTAAGCTACTGGGATGATCCCGAATTTTGTCAAAGACTATAAGAGATTTTTGGAGACAAGATAAGGTTTTTTAGAGACCCGGAAGATCGCTTTTTTTTTATTTCAAAAACTGTAGAACGATGCAAGGTCACGGTCTATTTGGCCAAAACCAAAAGAGAAACTGTCTCAAGATGCCAGCATGTTATTCATGTTCCATCTGATTTTTAAGTTTATTCTTGTGAGTAGTTTTGGAATCTTGGGCGCTCTCCACAAGGGAGAGCATATGTCCTGTTGGTAATTTAGGTTTTGATTTAAGAAACATTATTTTAAAAATATACAAAGCCACAGCAGTTTTTAGTAGTAAACCAAGAGATTTTTGTTTGATTTCTTGCTTTCATTGTACACCTGCATGTCAGTACTTTTGTTGTTCATTACTCGTGAAATAATGAAAATAAAAGTGTTAATGGTCTTTCTAGAAAGATTGGTTCTCAGTTAGATGGCAGCTGAGTTTATACTCATAATTTTGATTTCCTTTCATACTTTAGTTTTCCACACCAACCTTGAATAGATAAGCAGAAACTTTTAATTACTTATTTTACTTTTATTTCCTAAGCAGCTCTATTGTAATTAAGATAGGTATATTTTCTATATCAGAGCTGTGAATTCTCACTTAAGTTTCCTACTATGGTATCCGTTATTTTAATTTTGAAATTCCTTTCAAAATAGAAACAGATGGAATATTTAAGTAGCTTTTGTTTAACTTTAAAGAAATATTCCCCGTTTCTTTGGTTATACTGTTAAAATATGGTAGATTTAGAGAACCATGGAACCTTACACCAGTTCATATTCAAGCTAGTACTGGGATTCTATTGAGACCTTTAGCCAAAACCATCTTCTCCAGATCCTAGTACTATCCAGTCTTATATCCAACAATGGCAACCCTTGCAGTTACATTTTAAGTAGCCACCTTCCAGCATGGTAATGAAGATTTCCACATCAAGACCCTGGCCTTTGCCTGCCCAAGAGGACAGTCTTCTGGGAGCTGATTCTTTGACACAACCAGGGACACACCAGCGAGAGCTGCTGCGCTCCGAACCTATAATTACCAAGCATCTCAGCATAGATAAAGTCTCCATTCACCAGGACTGCCGCCGACATCCACTAGCGTGACCATCCAGTATTTTATCCAGGAGGTCCTCCTCAACTGGATGGAGGCAGGAAACACAGCTCCAACCACTGACATCCTCTGGATGAAGAGCCTCCAGATGGCTCAATTAATTACAACCCTCCTTGCAAACATCGCTTTTCCCAACATCAGAGTCAACCTCAGGAACTTGGAGGATATTAACTGCCCCCCATTTTACCAACTCTGTCCAACCCCCCAGCCCTGGTCGATCATCCAAAAAGCCCTTTGACTTGCCAGTTGGCTTGCAGGATCAGAGTCTGGCCAAAAAATTGGCCTCACAGTCATAAATAGGCCTTGACGTACATTTTTCCTTACAGGATTTTGTTGTTGCACAATTAATAATCAACTCTCCTTTTTGTAAACTTATTGATTGTTCTTTCCCTCAACTGGAAAGTCTAGATTTAAAGTGAGAGGAATGTTAGGGGAAAAATACATGAGTTTTAATTCATACAATGTTGATTCAAGTTTTGTTTCAATTCAAGTTTTCTTTTTCAAGTTTCAATTTATTTCTTGTGTTCTATTTGTTCTTTGCCTCAACTGGTTGAGCTATAACAAACACTGAATGAATTACTCTTTTCAAATTATTGTCACCATTATATAAACTACAGCCGAAAAATTGAATTGTTGACATATCATAAAATATTATACTTAGGGTTTTTTCTGGGTTTTTGGGCAAATATATTCGTTAGTTTTCCATATGTATTCATATACTTTCATATTTAAAATATTTGGGTTATTTGGGTTTTTTCTTATAGTAAGGCAAAAAACATAAAAAGCCACAGCACTTTTTAAGTAGTACAATAAGAGAGTTTTGCTTTGTTTCTTGCCTTAATTGTATACTTGTATGTCAGTACCTTTGTTATTTATTACTAGTGTCTATGGTGTTTCTGGAAAAATTGGTTCTCATGTTAGTTCGCAGCTGAGTTTATACTCGTAATTTTAATTCCTTTCATACTATAGTTTTCCACACCAACCTTGCATAGATAAGCAGAAACTTTTGATTACTTATTTTACTTTTATTTCCTTAAATGCTCTATTGTAATTAAGATAGGTATATCTTCTATATCAGAGCTGTGAATTCTCACCTAAGTTTCCTATTTTTAATGGCCTGGAGTTTATTATATCTGTTATTTTAATTTTGAAATTCCTTTCTTTATAGAAACAGATGGAATATTTAAGTAGCTTCTACTGCTAATACTGTTCAAATATGATAGATTTAGAGAACCATGGAACCTTACACCAGTTCATATTTAAGAAAGCACTAGGATTGTATTGAGACCTTGAGCCAAAACCATCTTCCCCAGATCCTAGTACTATTCAGTATGATATCCAACTACGGCAACCTGAGCAGTTACAATTTAAGTAGCCGGCTTCCAGCATGGTAATGAAGACTTCCACATCAAAGCCCTAACCTTTGCATGTCCAGCACAGGGATGATGAGTTCTACATCAAGGCCCTGACCTTTGTCTGCCCAACAACACAGTCTTCTGGGAGCTGATTCTTTGACACAACCAGGGACACCCTCGAGAGAGCTGTTGTGCTCCAAACCTATAATTACCAAGCATCTCAGCATGGATATAGTCTCCATTTGACAGGACTGCATTTAATTACAACCCTTCTTGCAAACGTCACTTTTCCCAACATCAGAGTCAACCTCAGGAACTTGGAGGATATTAACTGCCCCCCATTTTACCAACTCTGTCCAACCACCCCGCCCTGGTCGATCATCCACAAAGCCCTTTGACTTGCCAGTTGGCTTGCAGATCACGGTCTGGCCAAAAAAATCAGCCTCACAGCCATAAATAGGCCTAAACGAACATTTTTCCTTGCAGCATTTTGTTGTTGCACAATTAATTATTGACTCTCCTTTTTTCGTTCACTCGTTGATCGTTTTTCCCTCAACAGGAAAGTCTCGATTTAGAGTGAGAGGAATGTTAGGGGGAAAATACATGTATTTTAGTTCATACAATGTTAATTCAAGTTTTGCTTCAATTCAAGTTTTCTTTTTCAAGTTTATTTCTTGTGTTCTATTTGTTCTTTGCCTCAACTGGTTGAGCTATAACAAACAATGAATGAATTACTCAATTCAAATTGTTGTCACCATTGTATAAATTATAGCCAAAAAACTGAATTGTTGACATATCATAAAATATTATAATTAGGGTTTTTCCTGGGTTTTTGGGCATATATATTCATTACTTTTCCATATGTATTATATACTTGCATATTTAAAATATTTGGGTTAGTCGGGTTTTTTCTTATAGTAAGGCAAAAAACATAAAAAGCCACAGCACTTTTTGAGTAGGAAACTAAGAGAGTTTTGCTTTGTTTCTTGCTTTAATTGTATACTTGTATGTCAGTAAATACTCCTATCTCCTATCAACTATCTCCTTCTATCTCTATACTTGCTCAAAACAATTTGAGCAAGTATAGAGATAACAGGAGATTAGGAGAGAAAAGTATCTGGAGCAGAAGAAAAGAGAATTGGAAAAGAGGAAAAAAAAAAGAAGAAAAATCAAGAAACCTGATCCATCCAGAAATAAAATCCATACAGAAACCTTTTGAGAAGATGGTATGAAATGCATAAAATCCATGAACTTATGCCTCCTTGCCCTTTTGTGTAGAGCTGGACCTGCTGGAAGATTTGTTCAACAGACATGCAAAACCAAGAAAGTCCTAAAATACAATGAAATGAGAGAGCCATTTGTTGACAGTATTTAGCCATTGAACTTTAAGACTGAATGTTGCCATCATCCTATCCATCTAGAAACCTGTTTAAGAAGATAGTATGAAACAATAGAAATCCATGGACTTATTCCCACTTGCCCCTTCTGTAGAGCTGAACCTGCCCTAAGATTTGGCCAATATACCTATGCAAAACCAAGAAAGTCCAACTATACTACTGTGGCAAGCAGTAGTCTGCTACTTGTAATGTAGAAATTATAAATGGAATGAAGCCTTAGCTGGAAACCTAGATCCCATCTCCTTACAGTTTTTAGCTCAAATGTTACCAAGAAATGATAGTGTCAGGTTTGTTCACAATATTTTAAGTAACAAGATGTTTTCAACAAAATTCCATGAACATGGTCGAATTTACCTTGCCACTTGCTTTTCAACCTCTACCGAGCAAGAAGCCTCAGAAAGATTTTGCTGGATTCTCTAGGAAGAAAGAAAAATGAGAGAGCAGGAGCGGGAGTTGAGAGAAGAGAGTCAACAGTGATTAATTGAGAGATTAACACAAGGAGTAAACAGCCCTACACCTACGACTTAAACAACCACCAAGGTTGCTGTATATTCAGAGTTGCAAAGGAACTGTGAAGTATATACACTGAGCTGACTACGTTATGCCAACCCAAGAGTTGGCATAGCATGATGGCAACCCTTAGCCAAGGCTTATTCAGAACATTATCTTCACTGCATTCTTGTTGTTTACATTATACTTGTTAAATATGCAACCATAATAATCAAATAATTTTTTGATGTTGTTGATCTTTGATTAAGGTTAAAGTAATTTTAGGCAAAAAGTTTGTTTTAGTTCTGGACAAATTATTTGTTGTTTAACGGTTGTGCAGATCAAGTTGTTATTTTTTTAAATTTCAGTCTCGCTCTTGTGCCTTGTTTGTTCTGAGACTCCACCAGTTGGGCTCTAGAAAGAGTGATATATGTTTGCTGAAATCAAGCAACTGTATTTACTTAAAGATGGGCACAGCGTAAAAATTATAAATATTATTACCAGTGGCACACTAAGTTGGCCACTGAATTATTCAAGTGGTAATGAGGTAAGTAAATAAACAAATAATATGCATAAATTCATCCCTTTTATTATTGTCAGATTTTATCTTGATAAACCTCCAGTTTGTAAATGGAGTTGCATAATCTTGAAAAGCATATTTTCACAAACCTTCTTTGGACAGTGATAAAATTACAATTTGGTTACAATATTTTATCTGTATCCCTCTTGTTTACTCTTATTTATTAATGGCATTCAAAAATAAATGGAAATGAAACTAAACATTCCCCATCCTTACAATAACATGTTAAAATTTCAGAATTCTTGTGACTGTCCACAATTCACCAGATATTTTCTCAATGAAAGACAGGATGCCTCTTTGAAACTGAGACTCAAATTTCAATGACATCCTCAACATTTCAGTTAAAAAAGTTCCAGTTTTCCTCCAGTTTCCATTAAGAGCACTAGCAAGATGTCAACAAAAATTATACCTTGGGACACCAAGCCACTTCCATCCCAAAAAAAAACCCAAGACACTTGATTATTTCCATCCAAATAAGGAAGAGACTCAAGGAATTAATTTCTGCACATTTACCCCATAAAAGATCCTAATTTCATCCCTGTGGTAATGAAACCATCATACAGGTCAAATTTTTAAAGAGTCAAAACCAAAGTCACACCTTTGCAAATAGGAAATCACTTGTGCTTGACCAAACTTAGAAGGTTAATTGCAAAAGTTGCAGTATGTTAAAGAATCCTGGTCCAATTTTAAAAAATATATATATATATATGTATAGCTAAGCACACCATGATACTTAGTTATTTCCATCCAAAGCAAAGAAAGACCCTTAATTGTTGCCATCCAAAGCAAGGAAAAAGACATAAGGAATGAATTTCTGCACAATGTCCAACTTTCATCCTTGTTGTAATGACACCTTTATAAATATGTAAAATTTGGAGAGATTCAAGACCATAATCATGGGCTTTCAAATAGAACGTCACTTGAACACAAGTGAATTTACATGGTAATATGCACAAGTAACAATATGTTAAAGGATTCAGGTTAAAAATTATTTATCACATCACAAGCAACCATTACTCATAAAGTGGACATGCAAAAGTCTGGATGATTTTTTACATAATTTAATTCTCAAAAATATAACCTGTTGCTTTGCACTCTTTGGATGCCCATTCATTAAAACACTTTTCAACAGACTGGAAAATGTTCACACACTTTTACTGTTCTAACCAATATATTCCAATCACCTTAAAGTCAACAAAGTTCTTTTTTCTTTTTCCAAAAGGTTTTATAATTCAAAGGGAGAGCAGAGTGAAAAATTTCATCTACTCCCTCTTCTCCTCCAGTCAACCACAAACCAGATATTTAACCACCATTAGGAAAAACGATCGTACTAGTAGAGATCAACATGTGTCATTCTGTTTACAATATCAACCCAACTGACAAGCAAATCCGTGATTACAAAAAAGCCACCTTCCAAGCTACGTCACTTAAATTACGGCTTCCAACTCTCTAAAAGCAACGTAGAGCAGCTAAAAAAAAAATTAGATGCTGAGATTTTTTAAGTATCTAATCGGTGAAAATGTTTGTTCGAAGTATGGATCTCATTTCCCGCGTAGATGGTCCGCAGAAATGTAGTTAAATTTGCATTCCTTTGTTCTTTTGTAGCTCGAATGATTGGCATATAAATTAGTTAAAAGGTAATATGAACCTTGTTCTTAAGATCTGCAAAGTTTACGGGCAGGAATTTTGCAGCTAAATAGAAGAGACATGTAGCTTAACTGTTGTGCAGAGAATTCACAAAGGCATCCTTTGCGTATGGTCAAGGTTAGCGCATCTGTCCTTCGAATAGTTTATAATGTTGTACCGCGCCCGTTTCACCAGAGACTAGGCAATATTCACACGAACACAGAAGTATATAGCCATTTTTCGCAAAAAAGATATTAATAATTCGTTTAACCCTTGGTTTAATTTAAGAGTAAATCTTGATTTATAAATTAACAGCAACAACTGATATTTACTAGGGAAATTTCAGAATTTACTAGGAAACCTACGATCATCGAAAACGACAATGCATCGAATACTCTTAATATTTCACTTTGCACTCAAGACCACATCACTCTGGAATCAACATCAAGCCGTTTTGGCTGAAAATACGAGCCCTTGTTATGTATTTAGTGGAAGACTCACCGAGTAGTTATCTTGCTTGGATACGAAGGTAGCGTAGACTGTCCATCCACCATGGTGGCATGTCTTAGTGGCATGATGCTAACCTCGAGTTCAAAGTTGCTCTTGCAATGAACGATCGTGTATTATCTCTCGCATTCTGGTCAGATCTAAAAGAGAAATATCCACTTAAAGGAGCTAAAACCTCCAAGACTACACAAGTTCAAGAGGATGAAGAAATTTCCACGAAATCTTACCTTGGACGCGGCCAACACACGATCATCCGCTTACATAGAAATCTGTAACCTTCAACTTAAAACAAGCAGCAGGACTACAAGCCAATCAGCTGTCGCCCTGCAAAGGAGGCTGACTTGAGCGGCGACTTCAAAAATTTTCAGTATTATTTGCCTTTGTGAAGGGAGCATCTCTATGCACATATGTTTCATCTTATGACAAAAGAATTAGAAGAGAGCAAGAACTGGGTTTATCCGAAATAAAAAAATTAACAATGTTAAATCAAAAAAGCGCTTACATACCATGAAACTCTGCCATAGCGGGAAAGGCAAAGTCCTTGAAGACATCAAATAAGCTGATTTTTAGCCCCTAATTCGAACGTTCGACCGAGCCCAAGGAACCGACAATTAGTGTTGTTTGTCCATACTTTTGCTCTCTTCTTTTGTTTGCAAATTGTAGAGGGTGTGTTCTTTGTAAAGGTGTAAAGGATACCATTGCAAAATGAAGCCTATTCATCACTTTGTTGAGCGTTGTGGCGCATTTTGCGGGCTAAGACGGAGATTTCAGCGGGCTAAAACGTATTTTAGATATAGACTGTCTCTTTATAATATCTTGATTTCAATCCGCTCGCAAGTGTGCGTGAATTTCAGACTTTTTTAAAGACTTTTGTTTTTTCCAGTTTTTTATTTTCTCAAGGCACAGTTTTTGCTCTTGTCCTCTACTGTTTAAGAAGAACAACTCGGTAAGTTCCTTCTTTTGACAACTAAATTTCAATTGTCCTTTCTTCCCGATAAAGCCGGATTCCTTGTAGCATCACGATATGGTGCATACGGAATGAGTGTGTAAACATGCGTTTTTAGCTAAAGAAACGGGAAACCAGAACTGCAATAAGTCGCAATTCTGAAATAATTCGATTCTGTTCTGCGAAATTACTTTCTGCTTTTGCGTCAGAAAATTATTTAGCGTGGATTTTGTTTTAATTAAGGACAAAACAAAGGCGAAACACGTGCAAAGAAACGCAGATGTCGAATGTAAGCTGACACGGTCGACACAATCATTTGCAAACAAAAACATGATGAGTAACTTCATTAAAAGTTTGAATAATGCCCTTGGTTACGAAGTACTTCAGAGAAAATTGTCTTGAGGCAAATAACAAAGAAACTAGTGATTTAAAACATGTCCGAAAGCTCCCAACCACCGATATTTTAAATCAAAAGAAATTTCAACGATTTACGAATAACCAATTCGCAGAAAGGTCATTTTCTGTAAAATCAGTCATTGACGCAGCTAACCCTATTCAATGCTACTAGCAGTCTCATTTAATGCGCTGCGTCTTTGAAATTCGCGCGACGGACCTCGCAGAATAGTAAGGATTACTTGTAGCCTAGTTTTAATTTCCCAAGCTTCATTTCAACACCCTATCATTTTCAGAAGCGATTTCCCCTTCAAAAGGGATCAGGAATTTGAGCTGCATAGTGGAAACGTCCACAGTATAGGGAGCTATCAATTATTGGGCCACGTGTCGAAACTATGTTATTAAGCGCATAATTTAGCCTCTTAGTTTGCAAGGAGAAATGATTGCGTGACATGACGAGCCCAACAACGTTTACACAAGAAGCTACGCTCATTCTCCTCAAAGTCTTTCTTTTCAAGATCTTCTACCAATTCTGGGCCTCGTGCTTTTTACTTCCTTGTAGTATTAATTTCTTTCTTGGTTAGTGGTGTATCGTATTTCTTTAATATTGCAAGTACTTGCCTCGTCAACGAATGGGTAAAAAAGGAAAAAGATAACAAATTGTATGGAAGGAAAGAGAAGGACCGGAATACATGGAGTGTCATAACTCTTCAGAAACAGCCGTAATAAAACTTTATTCCTTTCCGGTTTCTCCGAGACATGATCAAAAGTTTTATAGCATATACAGCTGCCATTGCGCTGTACTTATATACTGCTGATCTAAAAAAAATGAGAAATAATCATGATAGACTCTTAAAGATAAATCCAATGCTTGAATTTTCCAGTTTTTCAAAACTGTAAAAAAGAAAGAAAGAAACTGCCTCTAAAATTGTTCTCAGTCATTTTATAGCTTCGGAGACGTTGCTGCCTTGGGCTTTAATGATGAAACCTCTGAATAATTAATCATCTTCTTTACTTCCTTAATTGAGAGCTGAAAGAAGGAAAATAAAATAACTTAGGTTATTGAATATCAGAAAAATTGAAGTGAAATAGCTAGGTCATAAAAGTCTGATTGTATTGTCATAATCACACCGTGAAATATCTAAGTGGAGCAGTGAATCGAAGAAGTGAATCAAGCCAGTCTTAATGATAGAGCTTACATTTTCTCCAGATCGTGTATCTACTTCTTCGTCTCTCCGTCAACAAACTGCAGTCATGGAGGGTTATATGGGTGAAGCATGAACAAGGCAGTGTAAAGCGGGTTAAGAGTCGAGCTGATGGTCTTAAATTTTTATAGACATTTCACTTCACTCCCACAATACCTTTCTCTACCCGGGAGTATAAACTGGGTCCGTGTCACGTGTCAGAGGAAAACTAGTCTGCTCCAGGCCTTCTGTTAGTAAAACGAGACGCGATAGGAGCGGAGGAGTAAAAAATCGACGGAGGTTTGGGTCGAGTTGCCGCTAGTATTGTAAAGTAGTTTATAAATTTTACCATGCACTGTTCAAATTTTCTCAAGTGTAGTATGGGTGGGTCTAGTCTCGTACCCAGACCTTTCACGGCCAAGCAATTGTAACCTACATCTCTGTTGCAGCTATGAGGTAAGTTCCGAGTAGGAGATTAGTTTAGATCTGGATGGGGCCTCAGCTTAAATTAAAAGGTTGTCAAAGTACGTGCTAGGCAGCTTCTTTTAGTAAATAAGAGAGTGAGTGCTTGATGATTGGATAAGAGAATGAATGAAAGAATGGCTAAATGAATGAGTGAGGCGCGACGAAAGTTTGGCAATCACGCCTTAACGCTAAAATCTTGTTGTTGTCACGGTTAACTGGTTCCGTTTCCAGTGGTAAATGTGACGTTTGACCTCAGTTGGCAAATTTTCACGTTTGACGGCACTTTAGATTCGGCTACCTTTTGAAACAAAAACCTATTTTACGGTCAAAACCCCGTTACCAAAATTAAACCGTGCCTCAACCAACTGATAATCGTAATAGTTAAGATTCGATTATATTCGAATTAAGATAAAGGTCAATTAGGGTATTTCTGAGTTAATACGAACCTGCTTTCATCTTACAAATGTAAGCGAATTTCGAATCACAGGGATAGTCATTCCAGTTTTTGCCTCTTCCACTGAACATTGCGCATTTTTCAGGTCTCCCTCGGCCGCCATTATTTGGTTCACCTGGAGACCAATTGAGGTATGACAAGCGACTCCTATTGAAGAAAAACTTTAAGTTACCATGGATACACACAAAAACAGGCTTACTGCCTGAGAGATAAGTGATTTGTTACCATAGATACTTTTATGGCATGTAAGCGGATAAGTGGATTACCATTGCGATTTCGATAAAGATCGATAACTCGCCGTATATAAACCTCCGACCGAAGGAATTTACAAAACTCTTGGTCGCTTAAGACTACTAGGGCCATGGAAACTAGTAGGATTGCAACACAAGGAGCCAGTGAGATCTCAGAGCAAACCAGCAAATTTCATGATGCGCAGGAAACAGGGGGTGATCACATCCGATTGGATAAACACAGCGGTCAAATGTTGGCCATGCACGAGGGGATTAATTTTGGACTCTCGCGCGCTAACTCCCGTTCAAAAACATAGGAAAAAACCGCTTTCTCGCAAAATAAGTGAAAGAAAATTGAAAAGTTTACAGAAATCGGTAAAGAAAACAGGAATATGGAAAAGGAAAACTTGAGACTTACGAACACAAAGCTTTTAAGTAAGTAAAGCATCCTGTCGATTTCCATTTTGTTTTTATCTCTACCAAAAAATGTTATACGCTTCTTAAACACCGTGACTTTCCGGCTTGTGTGGCTATATGCGACTTTTGTGAGACAAATTGGCTCTGACAGCCTGAAAGCACGCCATCTAGTTATTATAATGTTCCCACATGCGCAGATGTTTGTCCGCTGTGTTAATTGGATGAGCATTTAATCGAATAGCGTACATTGAGGGGACCATTTCGTATTTCAAGGTATACTAAAACAATTTCAATTATGAATTGCATTAAACACTGAATTGAACATGTCTCTGAGCCTTCCTTAATATTCTAAGGATTGGTTTGGGTGACTTTACCTTTCGGATTTTTTTTCGACTCTTTAATTTGAGAAATGGAAAAAAAGGTTTTTCATAGCTTTACCTGTCTGACCATTGCCATTCTCGCTCAAATTCTAAACCAATCCAGAAACTAGATCTTCCAGATAACCTTCTTATAAAACTCTGTTCTTCTATGCTGTGGATGCTAACAAGGTTTGACTGAACTTCCCTGCATAATTCCTGTGCCTCTGTCCACTTAACGCGCTTATTCAAGACTGGAAAGTAGCAATGTGGTACCCCTTTGACAGTGAATGAATGCCAGTACGAATAGCAGCCTGTAGTGGGGGCTGGAAGATATAAAAGCAAAGAAAGAACTTAAAAACTTGCACACCAAGAATATCACTCAGGGCGTCAGTAGATGAGTTAGCTATCTGGTCTGTTAGTCAGTGTGGCAGCCGTGTGTCAGTGCATTAGTAGGTGCCTCAATTATTCAATCGGCCGCACGGTTGCTCGGTCCGTCAGACATTCCGTAAGTCAATCAGTTAGTCAAACAATTAGTCACCCATCTAGTCAGCCGGCCGGCCACTTAGTCGGTCACTCAGTCCGTCCGTCTGATAGTCAATCAGTCACTTAATAAGTTAGTTTTGCAATCGTTCAGCAAGTCAGTCAGTCAGTCAGACAGTCAATCAGTCAGACAGTCAATCAGTCAGACAGTCAATCAGTCAGACAGTCAATCAGTCAGACAGTCAATCAGTCAGACAGTCAATCAGTCAGACAGTCAATCAGTCAGACAGTCAATCAGTCAGACAGTCAATCAGTCAGACAGTCAATCAGTCAGACAGTCAATCAGTCAGACAGTCAATCAGTCAGACAGTCAATCAGTCAGACAGTCAATCAGTCAGACAGTCAATCAGTCAGACAGTCAATCAGTCAGACAGTCAATCAGTCAGACAGTCAATCAGTCAGACAGTCAATCAGTCAGACAGTCAATCAGTCAGACAGTCAGTCAGACAGTCAATCAGTCAGACAGTCAGTCAGTCTGTCAGACAGTCAATCGGTCAGTCAGATAGTCAGACAGTCAGTCATGAAAGAAGGGTACTTTTTGAAGAAACTGCGGTTAGTCAATGGTTATTTTATTAAGACAGTCCGTCATTAGGTCATTTAGTCAGTCACTCAGTTAGCACTTGAGTCGCTCATTCATCTGATTGGTAAATAAGTGAGTTAGTCCACTAGTTCATAAATCTTTCAGTCCAAAATAATGACGACATCAAAAGCAACAACAACAAAGGATCGATCGACACTATTATTCCCAGGGTCTCGATATTTCTTCTCTGCACTACCCGTTATACATCTCCCAGGATAGTAGCACTTAGGATTTTACATCAACCCACACAAAATCCTGCAGTTCATGTTTTTCTTCCTTCTCTTCATCTGCCCGCCACAAAATATTATAATCTTGATAGGAAAAATTCCATATTAGTCTCTCCTGGGAGCGAAAGAATCAAACTTTACTAACCTCTGGTTGGTATGGGATACTCGTTTGCACACAAGTAGTTATTTTGCCACACTCTTCGACGGTAGACGTAGTTATTTTGCCATCGCAGACATCGCAAGCCTTTGATAGGTCCATTTGTCGACCAACTAAAACTAGGGAAAGGACCGTACCAAAATTATATTACAGACACTCGTTGGAAAGAGTACCAAGGTATAAAATGAAAAGATTGACATATCCTATGTTCTGTACCAGAAGCTTTCCATTCTGTTCCCACAAGTTCCCACCATGGAAAGTTCCTGCTTTCTGCGTTAGCAACTGTATGTGTAATGCGGGTTAAACTTGAAACATGTTTATTAGTAGGCGAACCCCTCAATGACAAGATTTTAAAAAGGAAAGTAAAATGCTTCTCGACATACCTACAAGTTAAATGGGGGTAAGTTTCTAAAGGAATTGTGAGTGGAGTGTTATATACGCAGAAAATAGAGCTACGCTGTTAGTGGGAACATGGTAGAGAGAAAAAAAAGATTTAATCAGTTGTGGGGAATAAGAGTGCCAATGAGAAAGAGAACTGCCTATATATAGGAATGAGAATAATTTTGGAGACAAAAGTGTCTTGCGATCGGTTTGGATACGTCTTTGTCAATCCTTTTCACGTCACGTCTCGGAATCGGTCGCCTAGCAGTCTTCCTGTTTCCCACAACTCCTCTATTCCCTCTAACGAAGACCTAACGCTCGTCAGCCTCGGGAAGTCTTTATAGTGGCCAATTTACATTATCAACCCAGTTGATGAAACCATGTTATCTACTTACGTGTAAGGAACGTTTCGTGCACACAAGAAGTTGTCGTCCCAGCCATTTCGTTGAATGCGTCCGTTTTCTTGTGTGATTTTGGTGCAGCTCATGCCCGTTATTTTTCCTTGATCAGACCACCGGATGTCGATAAAGCGCTTGTTACTCGGCCAACAGAGTCGTGCGCGGGCCCATGAACGGTATTGGGATCTCTCGTATATCGGGATACACTTATGTCGTCTGGGAGAAAAACTTATAAACAGGAACTTGAAATCGGCAGGCCACGAGGGAAATTCTACAAAAGAAGAAAAGATCTCGACTACTTGTGCGGAAATAGTCGCAGGCTGAGTGGGAAGAGGGGGGAAGGGTGGGGGGAATAAAGATGATGTTAACTTTGCATACAATCCTGACGGCTCAGCCCACTGAGACATATTCTGGTTTTAGCCAAGTAAAGTGATAAGGAGTATCGCTGCTCCTTCCTTAACTGCATGCCAGTTCTCATCAACTTTTTTGCAGTTGCAGTTTACCGGCATTCCATCATAGCCATGGATGGAGAGAAGCATCGTAAGATTGTGCAAATAGTCCATTGTGATCACTTTGGTTTTGATTCGGCGAAAGTTAATCAGTTTTAACGAGAGACTGGTTTTTACGTTTACTCTTCTCTAATTGTTACTCAATCCTCCACAGATACTTACCAGGACAGCGTTGTGTTTTACATAACTTAGATTCATAGTAACTTCCTTGGCACTGAGCGCCGCCATATTTAGGCGAAGGCGAGTCACACGATCGTGTTCGAATGCTATGTCCACCTCCGCATTTGTGAGAACATGAACGCCAACGCGACCATCTTGACCAGTCACCATCTGTTATGACAGAAAAAAAGGATGAAAACTGAAAATCTGAGTTCGCACCAAGTCGCTCATCCAGCAGGAGCCTCTCCATATAGGTCAGTATGTAGGACGATTGACAAAAATGAACCTAACGCATGTCTCCTATAGAAGATTCCCTGGGGTCGGTAACGATATCCACATTATCTACGGCTGGAATCCTATGGGAGCGTGTGAATTTTTTTTCTTTTCACACACAAGCCACAGGTGTTTTACATGTTTTCTGACAAATTTTCATGCAAACTTAAGAGTACACACCTATCTTTTTATACTTGGAAGTTCCACACAGGAAATACCCTTCTCCATTTATTCCTTTTCTCCTCACTTCCAGACATCCTTTTCCTTTCAAAGGTCCATCCGTTGACCAACTCAGTTTCAGCAAACTGTTACGAGGTAAGCAAAGGTAACTTTTTTCCCACAACCTTGAAGAACGCACATGAGGCATCCGGGTATTCACACAATCCTGGTTAGTGATCTCACCATTGCGTGACCACGTGATTGTAAGCCTCTTCAAGGCGGGCTTGTAGCAAAGATACTTTGTTCTCCACTCCCTGTCACCTGGCTGGTCCAGAGCAATGCAATTTAAGTGCGCGCTTGAAGTATCTCTGATGGAAAATTGCTCAGGGAATACTGGAATATCTGAAGTAAGCCAAAGCTGAATTAGTTGACAGATTTCGTTTAAATAAGGAAATCCTTCAATGTTGACAACACAATTTACCGATGATACCATTCGCAAGGACGATGAACCGATACTAATGAAAGACAGAAGTGAGTTTCACGATCAGGACAACGTAGCGTTGCTCCTTTACTGACAAGACGATACGTAACTAAGAAGAATTTTATGTAAGTTACAAAAGTACACTTATTCTCCATTAACGAGAAAGTGACCTGACTTAAAATTTGATGAACGCATGCTGGAACGATATCACAAAAAAGTAACAACATCAAGCCTACAAATAAACGCTGAAATAAACACCTTTTTCTATTGTGGGAAACTGTATAATAAGTTCGTTAGTCTTTATTTGATCGAAATTTATAAGTGATTTCGTTTGTCTATTATATAACCGGACAAACCGGCACGTGTTTTTTTCGCCTGTGTGTGGCCTTGTGCTAAGTGCTTGCAACGGGACGTCCTGTGTGAGTTATTTTGAATACGCAGCAGCCGTGAGTGGGAGTTAACCAAAGCGTTGTAATAGAATCAGTAAATCAAGTGAATAAACTTTAACCTAATTAGGAAGCGTGGTACAACTCTTTCACGTTTTCGACAGCGTCACTGCAAATTTGAAATACTTCAGCATTCCCTGTCATCAGTAAAAGATCTTAAAATTGAAAAATGTCTTTTTGGGGGGGAATTAACGGTGGTCTAACCCTGCACTAAATTTTCAAGTGGGGTCGACTTCATCGCCAAATAACTGAGAACTGAGATCATATATTTTCATACCTGGGCATGAGTACATGAGGTTCATCTAAAAAAGATACAAAACACAAAAGAAACAAGAAATCACAAATGTGACAAAATGCGTGAATTTGCCAGGGATGTCATGTGGTAGGCAGAAAAATGCTTAACTAAGATTATGACTACAATAAAAAGTGACATGATGAGATATGTGGAAAATTGTCCTTACTTTCTGTCAAAGGTCGGTAGAGCTGGTTGTTTGGTGTTTATTTCGTGGAATTGAGGCATGCAGAATCCCAGTTGAACCCCAGCGCTCGTGTGTTGTATACCTACCAACTCTTTGTGACTCAAAGACATGAGATTTTTTGTAGAGGGTACAATGAAGATTTCGAAATCTCAGTTCGGAGATTTGGAGAAGTTGGGCTCATTTACAATGACTTATCTTTTCTCGAATTGGTTCCAGTTTTTTTCGCTTTTGGCTCTTTAAAAATGCGTCATTCAAGGCTACAATAGTGCAAGTTCTTTGGTTAAGCGTACGAAATTTGGTTGGCAGCAGTGAGCTGCGTGACATGGAAGTTTTTGATTCGCAGAAGAATGAATGACAGTTAGTAGTTATACTCAAGGCTCACTAAAAATCTGTTAGTCCAAAGCGAAACTTGTACAAAGCTTCACCGTATCAAAACTATCAAACCTGCTGTATGTCTAGTTTGCTGAGAGAACGGCTACCAAACCACTTCACTGTGGGATCACGTGCCCTTATAGTTGGTTGACCATTCTTGGAAAAATGGTACCTCCCGTAATGCATGATGGAATGATAATCGTACGGGACGCCATAACTGCTGAACGAATAGTAGCTTTGCCTCCTAAAAATCCTATAATCAGCTGCGAAAGACAAAGAGGAGAATTAGTCGGACAATTTCTCTGCGGGACACACTTCACGGTTGTCACATAACGGTCTATCCTACATTATACAACTGCTTCTGTTTTTTGGAACTGTATTTAATGTTCCAAAATTTCTTGTAATGTGGTATTATAAGCAATGTAGTTATGTGGGTAATGCAGTATGGTGGTTGGTGTGGTTTTGAAAGTAAAACTACATCTTGAGTATATTTTGTAAGAACTAACAAGTTCATTTAAGGAAAGCATTAGGGAAGTGGATAAACATCAATTTATGAAAACTATACTTACAAAAAAAGCTGTCATTGAACTTTTGTACTTTTGTTTGTTTAAACTATTTTGAATTTAATATTCCATTTAAGGTAGTTCAGTAATGTATTGTATCTTTTCAGCGACTTGATTGGTGTGGAACTTATGTATCAATAATCTTCTTTTATCACAAGATTCACTTGAATGGGGGGGGATTATATAATATAACAACAACTTTTCAAATTAAAGTTGAGTAATTCGAAATCGCAGCTGAGCAGAATGAAGGGTTCACGAGTAATTGTTATTATTCCAATTTTTTTTTAAAATAAATAGTTCGTGGCCAGTATTACGCGGCGTTTTTTACATGACTATAAGGCTATATGGTAAAATCCTCCTCTACTCATACTTCGTATCGTAGGAGTTCAGATATTCTGAATATTAGGATGGACACAAATACGTGCGACTTCATTCACATTATTACTATTATTTGTGCAGCTGACCAGTAAAAGACATTTTAAGGGCTAATTAAAAAAGATTGAGTAAAAGGTAATATAGTGTAATATAGATAAACCGTTACCTGGAGCAATGTTTTGCCACAGAATATCCACATAGTGGTCTCTGTCTGGTCTGTTCTGTTCATGTCCAAATCCCAGGAGATGACCCAGCTCGTGCGTTGCTATGGAAACTATCTGACAATTTGCTCCGAGGGAAAGCATCGAAGGTCTAAAGAACATCGCTCCGATATTGGAATTGCATCTGCAACAAGAGATTGGGGAAGATTTGTCAAAGAAAAAAACACAAATACCTGTGATATAACGCAATCAAATATGAAAGACGAAGACTGATGCACTAATAAGCGAAATGAAGAACGCATTCACTTGTTATCTACAGTATATTTTCTGAGGCGAAACATTACTCTGGGCAACATTCAATCCACAATCACTAATAGCTAGTGAACTTGTCTATATTGAACACCAAGTACACTTCTTGTGTAACTTTGGCTCAGTCACTGGCGCGTCCAGCAATGAAAAATGAGGTAACGGTCGATCTAACGAAAGCACGCACGAAAAAACGAGTGAATAATCAGTTGGAGAGAACAGCCAGTTAGGGACTGGCAAGAGACTATAATCTATTGGGACTGGGAATTATTAACCGCCTGGGGTAGGAGGAAGGAGGGGGGGGGGGGGGGTTAGAGGATTTTGTTTGTGTCACGATAAAATTTACCTGAACCCACCGGCCACCGTAAGGTTCCGTGATATTCTTACGACCCTTTCCCCCCTCTCCCCCCCCCTCCCATCATTAACAATTAATTGGCAGTCAATTTTCTATATTCCCTCTCTGTATGTTGGCGACAAATGATGCCCCTACTAATCGATCTCGTACCTAGATCCTAACGTGTAACTGAACTAAAGGTGACGTAATCCTCTACCACCTCAATCCCCCCCCCCCCCCCACATGATAAATAATGACGGGTTAAATAAATTAAAGATGATATACCGATACCGTTAGCGGAATCAGGGATGAAAGAGGATGCAAACAAATGCAGGAATAGTGAAAGAATGAAGTCAAGTAATGAGATATTTTCCTGTTACATACCCACTGGAACCGTAAAAGATAATCGCATAGCGACTCTCTGTTGTCCTTTTCACGAATTTTATGCATGTAGCGCGTTCCCATATTTTCATCGCTTCAAATAATACCTCTATGTGTTTGCTGCGGTTTTCTGTAAAAACAAGAATCAGAAATTCTGTCATTCATATCAGTCCAAATAGCGTGGGAAACTGTTGAAATGCTAGATAGACAAGAATAAAGAAAGAGTTAAAGAGAAGTGTAAACACCTTTCGTAGGTGAAGTGTTCGGCTGACTCTGCTTGTTTGTCTTTTTATGTACAAGATTTTATTGGGGAATTTCTTACAGTTTTAATAACAGCTTAAAGTGATCTCAAAGCCTTCTAGTTCACTCCCTGAATTGTTAAAAGATGTCGAGCCTTTGACAGAACCTCTACTTTGTGGTAGCCAAATATTGTCTTATCAAATGTATTTAAGCGTGATAAATTGGTATTAGGGATATGTGCGTGCAACCCGAAAAGAAAGTGTCTCAAGGCGAGGAAGTTTTCATACATCAAATTTACCTCATACCTCCCCGATACGGAGGTAAGATGTCATCTCTTTCGATCGGGATGGTGAACCTTCTTAGGTATGTTTCATGAAATGAGATAAATATTCCACGCACGTGAGGTTGCAATTTACGAAATAACCTGTGCATGAGTGATTTAGACCACGATGTTCTCCCTAGGCCGTGTGTGTTACTTACGATGCAGTAGAACTCTCGACAAGCTGGTTAGATACGATGGATCTTTACTTACTAATGCTGTCGGCCAACACATATGGTACAACTCCCCCGGGCCAAAGCAAGAATTTTTGGCGGATGGCGTTGGAAAATTCATTGCTGGATGCATCTGACTCTGACGGTGGCATACGAATATCATTTTCCATAATGGCAACCTGTTCAGCGGATGGATCTATGCAAGAAGATTGGGATGCAAAAACAAGTAAAAATGATAAAGAACACGCCATGTTCTCACCATTTAATTTCTGAGGGCCAAAGGTGTGGCGCAATTTCAATATTCCACCGTCGTCTTTTTTGCATAAACGTTTTTCCCACTGCTGAAGATCCCACGTTCTTTAAACTCGGTTTATATATGCGAATAATCACTTTTGTGATTTTGAAACTTTCTGTCCAAAAAAAAAATTATTCCTTTGCGTTGGCCACCGTATGCTGTTGAACTTTCCTAGCTTAAAAGCATAGGCATTTACCAGACTTTTTGGTCAACTTTCTATGCTATTTTTAATCGTATGTACACCCAATTCCACACTAGTGTTAAGCATGACATATGAATCAGCGGATGCCGTCACCGAGGTTACTCAGCCTACAACCCGAACGTCACTTTTTGCGTTTTATTTCACCCGGCGCTCCTTTCGAGGTGAAAAAAGAAACCAAGACAGGCCTGCTCTGGAAGTCATCTAGTTATGTTTCTTATTGATGCGGAAGAAATTTTATCAGAGAGTTAACAGTGCAGCTTGTCTAATCATAATTGCTGGGATCACCAGCTTTTTAAGACCATAGTGAAGTAGGCTTCAATGAGCCTTCAACTGATGAAAAAATTGGAAAATAAAAGTTCCGGAGATGTTGAGCGCAGGAACCATGCGAGAATTTCGCGTTTCAGCTTTTGCTGAAGCACGCTTACGTAAAGAACTTTGACAGACAGCAAAAGGACGAACGTCATGATGCCAAAAATGGTAGTAAACTTAAGATCGAATACAACCTTTCCACTTATGAAGAATGCGTGCTGATGAAGTTTAAGCTGTTGCTACTTTGTCGTTGAATGGTTTGCTGATTGTTGACAGTGACAGGGTGAACGAAGTATTAAAGAAGGTCAGTGATCTTGTAGGGAATCAAGGGTGAACCAGGTTTCAAGAGAAGGTGTGAACTTAAACATGCATGCACTTTTTGACCAAACCCTCAATTCCCTAAAATAAACTATGTTAGTGAAAGAAAGGCAAATGCAGCATTATCAAAAAAATATCGAGAGGCGATGATAGTTTTTCATGGATTTTTTATCTGGTTAGTACCTTCAGGAAGGATCTCTTTCGGATAGAGCAGTAGTTTTACTAGCAACTATTTGTCACGATTGAAAATTATAGCAGAGCTGACTTGCTCTTGCTATGTAAGAAAATAATAAAATTTCGTAAAAACACGACAATGTTCAAAACAGCGACAAATTAGGAAAAATTTTTATACTCACAAAGCTCACACTGAAAGTATAATCGAAATGTGGCTCAGCACATTTGTGATTGCGTGACTATCAGTCAAATAAAAAATAATCGAATAGGATTCTTTTTGGAATTCTCGGCTCCTCTTGGTGTATCAGATACTGTGCTTATCCCAGGGTACGACAGGCTTGCTCCTTATTTGATTTTATCACAGCATTGTTGGACAATTTAGTCAAAGATAATACAAAATATGGCAAATAAATGATTGATTGAGTTTTTACACCTTGAGCCCCTCCCCTATAAAAAAACTTTCATATTCTTTGTGTTCGTGCGCTGGTTGTGTACTGGATTATCAAATACGCTTTGAAAGGAGATAGCTATACCCAGGCATCAAAATGTCTATGTCGTTGTTTGGATTTAAAACTAAATTTTCTCGATGACCTTAAGCAAAACAGTCTCATCAAATGTGCTGACAACAATAATTTACACGTAAGCTGTCGATGGGCCGTTATAACAACAATCCAAGAAAAAAGGATAAAATATACTGAGTACGGTAATGCGTCTAAAAGTGTACCGTGATTTTGGGTAAAATATTCGAAAGCTTGTTACTAGTCGGCGAGTCCGTTTGACGGCGACGAAATATTGCAAATCACAGACTTACCAGTGTCTCTGTTTATGCGTTCTATCAGATCCATCGTCGTTGAATCAGGAACATCATCAGCGCTTTTGACAACTTGAGCGCCGACTGCCAAAAGCACGAAACCGATTAAGAAGTAATAGAAGTGACTAGGACTTCGCTGTGTACTCGTCATTTCGAAGCTGTTCGAACGATCTTAATCGAGTGGCTTTTTTATAGGAACTAAGAGTTATAGTTACATCACTCGGAAACACGATCCTGCAAAAGTGCTTAACGCTTCAGCACCGGAAAGAATGATCCACTGATTCCATCAAATCATCACAATTGATCGAGTCAGCTTCGCGCAAGGGATATTGGATCTGGGTCAGACGGAACCCACATTTTTCTGTTGATTAGATCAGTTTTGAGAGCTGAGCGAGATCTTATTGCCCAAATTTGGGTTTATGTTTAAAGAAGAGATCTGTTTACAGGGTAACCACGAGCCCGCTTGGCTTTAAGAGCTGTTTTGAATCAGCGCAATGTGAGCATAAGTTTCTATTGATAGGAGGAAATAGAGGCGCTGATGATTGATGCTGCATAAAAAGATGATACCTTGCAACAATTTGTTTGTTCGTGTTGTAAAACAATCATTGTGGACGTGACCATGGTAGGTCGTTTATTACCTCAGTTTCCTTGAGAGCATTTTGCTAGTTAGAAATTTGCGAATCAGAATAGAGGTGGACTTCAAAGGATGTTTATTTTTTTAAAATGAAATTTCCACTTAACAATGATCTCACCTCCCGTTTTCCAGGGAGAGCTGTCAAGTCTTTTGTAGCCAGGGGGAGAGTGGGGTGGGGAAATCTAGGGTTTGCGGTGTTGAAGTCTGCATTTATTAAAACAAAAATCACAGAGGTTTTTCAACGGCAAAATGGCTGGTTTCCCGAATCCTAACGCGTACCTGCTTTTTGCTTCGAGTTCATTATTCCGCCTACACTATTTTCACAACATCGATGCATTTATCGGCCAATCTGAAATCAGATTGCAAACTATAGCAGGATATCGACACATTTCAAAAAGCCTAGATATATCTACTCTACCTGAGTTAATTTCAAAATCAACTCAGAATGATAAAACATTTTCTTAACCTTATGAGAGGAATCCACCATCCCTTAAGGGTAGACTCCAAGATTCCAGTTCTTGTATTTCTAGCTTGACACGCTCTAAGGCCTTCCTTGGATTCCAAACGATTTAAGTAGATAGAAATAAAGACACACTTAACAGATTAGTGATGTAATGAACTCTTGATAAGAGGGAAGACCACTTACTGTGACGTGGAGCGAGGTTAATTTTTCGATTACACGCACACGTCTTCATAATTTTACCCGTCTCTCACGCCTACGCCTAACGTAGTTTCTAATAAATATCGTTTCCCTTTTTCTCCTCAAACTCTTCAACTATCACTCAGCTTGTACTTGTTTTCATAAGAGCAGCCGCTCGGAGTAAAAAACTAGGGCAAAGGGCACAGTTTGAAATTCTCCTCCAGAGTGTTTTCCTGCCTGGATGTTTTCAGCGTATCTATCTCTCCCTCTCAAAAAGCAATGGATGACTCAAAAGAGTGAATTTTAAGAAAACAGGAGGCTTTAATGGCGATTTATCCACTATCAGTGCTTCATTGTAAGCTGTTTTCAACATCGAATTAAAATATGGAGGGATTTTCGTATGAAAGGCAACAAACTAAAGAATTTGTAGGAATTTGAAGTCGTAACAACTCTGCGCTGGTATGATGTTACCGTTCCGAGAATCCAATCGCCAACATCTTTTTCACTTCCAACCTTGTTTCTGAAAATTGATGTAGATGTTAAGAACGTGTCAGGGATGTAACTCCCAGCCTGACGTTAATGAGGAGATATTCCATTTTTTATTGCAATGTATAAAGCTATCGCGTAAAAACATTATTCATTATCAGGAGCCCACTATTCTTTATGATTTAAACACCAATGAAGTACGAAGTGACCTTTCACGTGGAAAACATGTTATCTTCACACTTCAAAAGATTATGCGTTGTTCTACTTTTAAAAAAATTATTTAAGTTAAATTATTTAGCATTTCATTGTTTTTTTTTTTTAATATGATAAATAGAATATTGCATTCGAGCGAGGTGAACAACTGAAATATTTTTTCAACGTTCGAAGAGAAATTTCCTATTTCCAAGCGGCCATGAATATCCTCTGTTGAATACCAACTAAAGTGATAATGACGATGACTGAAATGATGATGATGATGACGACAACAATAAAAGGACGAAAATGATGACGATGCAAAGCTGATAAAGATGAGAATGACGATGACGATGTAGATGAAGATGACGATAACGATGACGATAATAGTAGCGGTAACGATAAAGATAACGATAATGATGAAGACGGCGGTGACGGTAAAATAACACTGACGATAAAAATGACGATTATAATAGCGGTTATGATAAAGACAGCGATAATGATGGAGATGACGATGATGGTAAAATAACTCTGACGATAAAAATGATGATAATGAGGAAGATGACGGAAACGACGAAGATAGCAATAACATTAAGGTGGAAAAGTTCACAATAAAGATGACGATGACTATGACAATAATGTTCACGATGATGATGAGGATGAATAGCACTAACGATCGAAATAGCATAATAATGACTGAACCATCAGACGGTAAAGATGACGACAACGAAGACGACATTGATGACGATAACGTCAGCAACCACCCCTCTCCCTAATCTTCCTTCATATCTCAGTAGGAGACAGCACCACCCCCCCCCCCTCAGATCTAGAGGTGAGGGTGTTACACAATTGTCCGTGCTTTTATGGAGGGCCTGTTGTGGAAAAGCCTTGAGTTAAACTTCTATCCCTCTAACCCGCGATGAGTAATGATGGCCCTGACGACGTGGTTGTAGTCTGCCTCGCAGTTACTGTTTGGTTTCGTCAAGGGTCACGCTTTCTCCTCGACGGTTACGAAATAATGAAAGTATTTAACTCTTTAACTCCTGGAAGAATGTACATGTAACTTCTCTCTAAAATATGCGTACATCTAATTGTAGCTGCATAATTCATTTATCTTTTTTCTGAAATATTCACTCGTAGTTATGGCAGCTCTTCATGTGAGTATTCAGTTCCCGGATAATAACAACAACATCAGCGCGCAAAGCACACTGGTTGAGTGTGGTCCTTTAAATGAAGCTGACCACCGCTTCCTTCGAGAAACCTCAGCTAACATGACTCTAAAAAACGATTATAAAGCCGTTCTTCACTCCACATTAGCACCAAGTGAGAAGGAAGCATGAACCGTGACAAGACCAAAGTAACAGTTGCGCAGGAGACTTAAACGAGCGTGACTCGGAAACTGGATGTCCTAGGTAACTTATCGTTATCATGATGTATTTCGAGTCCAGTTTCCCGGAGTGCATGACCATCACGTGAATCGCCGTAATCCGCGCATGCAATCAGAACGTGACAAGTAAAAAGCCGTTTAAAATGCATCCTTCCAGTTCATTGCTATCAAAACTAGTTTTTCTCGTTTTGAAGTGAAAATGGTTGTTGCATTGTAGGTAGAATATGGCTTAGTGCTAAAATACTATTTTTATATGACAACAGCCAGGTGCTCAAACTAACATTTACACACATTTGTTTGAAACAAATCTCTGGCTCTGTATAAAGAGGTAATAAATGGGGGGCGGGGGGGGGGGGAATTGGAGTAGAAGCGGGTAGTAGGCTCTATGTCTGTGGAGTAGATCGAAGTATATGCAAGAAAAATGGTGGGACATCAGCGGAAGAAGTCGGAGAAGAACTCGTTCCGTCGCTCACCTTCGCCCTTGGAGTATTTCTCTTCGCTCACCTCGTTCCCCTGGTCGTTCCCAGAACACAGGGTCCTCGGAACACGTCAGGAGATAGGGTAGATGTACGCCTGATTCAAACCACACCTTCCTTTAGCCCGATAGGATATAATAAACACAGACTGCAATCCTGAAAAATGACCATCTTAGATTACAGTAGATCATGTTCTCAACAGAAATAGCTGTCTCCATCGAGCGAACCCTCTGTTAGAAATGTCTGCCGAGTTACAATTTACTTCGCAAGGTAATCTTCACGTCACGAGCAGAGGACCACTTATTTGTTTGAGAAGATGTTTGCAGGACCTTTCTCTTTCTTACGAGTCATGTGTACGTGCTCAAAACTTAAATCTCTTCAGAATTAAAACACTCCTAGAAATGGGATACAATGAGCGCGACCCGATAATTGAGATCTTCATCGCGTTTATTCAGAATGTCTAATGTCAATATTCTCCATTAAAAAAAAACAACAGCCATTTGATATAGAAATTGCAAACATTGGAAACATGTTCCAGACATGGCTGATGTCTTCTTTGAGAAGGTGAACAACGGAAAATCCAGTCAAAATCTTTTTGTCATTCATGTAGAGCAATGTCAGCTGTAATCTTTCCACCCTACACCCACCCTGACAAAATTGATTTGCAGCGTCAGATAACAGTTAGACTCGGTTATAGGTCGGAGAGCGCGTGCATGGGTGCAGAGGGGGAGGGGAGGGAGAGGGGATCAGAGTGAGGAAAGTTCTATGAATGTTTCGATGCATATGTGCAGCAAGGAATCGAAACTCAAGCGGGACTGGATGGAAAATTCCTTTGAGAACGTCAAGTTCAAGGCATTGAGATCAGTTATATTACGGTGTTGTCTCCAAAATTTCATAAATTTTTCTTTCAGAGCTTAGAAATACTTATATCTCTCCCTCACCGAGAGTGGGCACCTGATTAACTTGTTATCAAGTATAATTTTTATTAACCGTCCACTCCACGCATCAAAAACGTATTGATTTTATGGAAAAGACTCTCATTTTAGCTGAGAAAAAGGAAAATCTTAAATCCCGGCTCTAGTTTTTGAAGTGAAATTCGAGCGACGCAACTACAGTAGCGATATATTCACATTATCAGTAGGCGGTGACCCAATACATTCGGCTACGTAGGCAGATGCTGTGGTAATTAATAGGTTAGATGAAATTTGTTCTGGGAATGGTGCAGAAATCAGAGTGCTACGTCTTAAAACAGAGTAAGATATCGAATCAATGATCTTTCTCTTAGTCCGAGAACGTCCCTTGGTCTCTAACGATGTTTTCCCCAGGCCCCCTGGTAAAGATTTATGATTGACAATTGCTACTGGTTTTAGTAAACCTACCCTCTTGAGTCCGAAGTTCGAAATGAAACATTTTGCGAGGTTAAAAGCTCTCTACTCGAGGGAAATTCTTGATGAAAATATAACGCGTTTTCCAACAAAATCTCGTCGCTACATTTTCATGCAGATTCGCGAGGATTGAGATGTTTTCATGTCTAAGGACAATGCGTGGAAAATCCATTCGGTTCTTTGAAGGATGAGGAAAGCCGCCTATTTCTCAGTTTCATTTCCGGCTCTTGGCCTTTAGCATGCGGTGGGTAAACATCGGTCAAAACTCAACCGCATGCAGTAGTGTAGCGGAAAGAGTGTATCCCATTTCGTTTTGCTCGCTTTGGTGGGTATTTCTTCTTCTGTGCGAGCATACGTCGATGGAACACGAGTTGAAAGCTTAATTTGGAAGCGATTGCATCTCGGCAAGGTTTCGGAAGTCCCTTAGCGGTTGTTAAACAGTTACTTATAACGGACCCCTGGAGGCAGAAAGGGTATCCCATTATCCTGCGCAGCTAAAATTAGTGACTGGACAAGCCGGCTAAACAGGGTCCTACAAAACCAGTGCCAAACCATCAGGGAACTCGTTGCAGATGATCTATATCCGCTTCTATTCCACCTTCGACTGCGGAAAGCCGGCCTGCGCTGGACTTCGCGATTGCCAAGCAAGGTAAGGACTTAGAGAGCGGTATTTTATTTTTTCTTCAGCTGGCTTCGTTGATGCTTTCATTTCGTGCCGATGGCGTGGAAATTCAGGCAAATTGTGCGTGTTTAGCGATAACCTTTGCGGACTTCAACAGCTATTCGGAAGTCTTGGGTAGCGCGACTCCAAAAAACGCAGATAATTTGCGTAGAAAGCACGTATGTCTTTGATTTCATTTCGCGCAAGATCTTTGAGTTTTGACTTCCACCTAAGTAAGGTAATGCGTATATTTCAATGTTATTGCTAGACGTTGCCCCAAAAAGCAGTGTAGCTTTGCGCGCTTTCAAGACTTTCATGTTGCATGAATTTTTTTTTATTATAACATGAGAGTAACTCGACCCACGGGTCAGTGTTGTTTGCTTTCACTTCAGATAATTTTCGGAGAGGTATGATGTGACAGAAAAATTTCCGTCTTTTATCTAATCGCGGTCGAAAGAAATTACTTGAAGAATCTTAGGCAAAGTCAACTACGATTAGCTTTCGTTTGATGCAATAGAAATGAGGGTATGTGATTTATCTCAATGCGATATGAAAAATATATGCTTGCATTCTCATACAGGGCTCGTCTTCATTTGACAGAGGCTAAATTACATCTTGAAGCGATATGTAACATGATTTGAAAATTTATATATGCAAAGCATCAGGAGTCGAGGAGCACATTGCCCCTCAGCACAGTATGTTTTCACCTAGGGGAGAACCAGAATTCTTTATTTTTCGATTAAACCGGTTTTAAAATAATTACATTGGGAGTTTGACATATGCACCAACACGTTGATTTTTTAAGGGAGTAATCCGGTCTTCTCGTTGACTCCTGTTTAATTCACGTGCTTATAAAACAAATCAAAAGAGTTATCGTTTATCGTACATATTTTTCAAATAACCGGATTCAATTGTCTAAACAAGAGGCAAGAGCCTGTGGCAAAATTTCTTGATCTTAGATGATCTTGCAGATCATACAAAATTGAGTTATTTGTCAGAAAGAAAATATTTATATCCTCTCCTAACGGAACAATTGTAATCACTCGTGGCCATAGCAAAATTTAAAACTTGGATATCTATTATTTTACCTAGAGACAAAATTCACGAAGCACAAAGCCTTTCTGAAGAACATTCGTACTCCTGCTGTGATGGTCTTTTAAGAGAATTTTAAAATTCATCTCTGTGATAAGTTTCTTATTTCGTAGAATTCTCCTAATATTCGCTGTCTTGATTACGGCGACTTCCAGCTGATCAAACTTCGCTTGGCTTGATCTGAGACAAGCGTCACTTTCTCACAGTCATCAGTTAGTCACGCGTAAATGAAAATATTTTTTCTTCAAGTACTGGACTTGACGTTGTTTTATCTGGAGTTATAATACCTTTTCTTGTTAACGGAATAATGCTAATTTAATTATAAGTCGTAATTCGTCCGGGCAAACCCCTCTCTGCATCCCGCAGGGTAAAACCCCGATAATTTCTTTTCTTTCTTTCGTAACCTGCGCGCCATAAATTCCCGCCGGGAGAACGCGGACGGTCAAAACTGTTCTTATACGGTCTGCTTCTTTTAAGCTAAAGTTTGAAAAACATAAAGTCTCACGGAAACTATTCTGATCTTTTTTTATCACTCGTACTACAATGGAAGGGATCGAAATTTTGTGTCGATTGAAATTGTCCAGAAATATGCTGGAAACCCGATTATTTTCTTAATGAAAAATACACTCCAAAATGCTTCACCGCTAACAAATGAAACGGAATACGTCGCTTGGGGTATTTTCTCTATAAAGGAAGTTTTTAGTTTCTTTTCTTATCAGCATTGTTATCAAAAATAATTTGTTTAGTTTTATGATGCAACTACAGCTAAGATTGCATGATCAGCAAGGGGCATGTTAAATAATTACATTGACACAACTTTGACCAAAAATTGTTCGACTAGTTATCTTATAAGGTCAGCATCTATTGTCGATTTAAATATGGAAGGAAATTTTCTGAGAAGCATGGGGTATCTAGAATTCTGAAACGCCCCCCAAAATAAATCTGTGCTTACACAGTCTGACAAGCGAATGTTTCCACTTCAATTTGCCAAATGGCTAAGCGTAAAAAAAATTGATCTTTGAAAAATTGATTGTCTGCCGTGATGTTGCTTGTCAGATCAGGCTGATGTACAAAGATTGTACAAAATTATGACGTTTCATAACAAAACTCTTTTCAGGCATCGAATTGCAAACCTTGAATATGTATCTGGTCTGGCATTAGTGGATTTTACGGGAAATTCTTTAGTTTTTTGTTTTCTTCGCGGAAAAGCTGTTGATGTTTGCTTGGCAAGACTGCGAAGAAAATATCAAGCGTAAAAGATAAGATCGCAGTTTTGGGTGCACAAAAAGAAAAAAAATTGAAAAGGGTGAAGTTTAATTTAAGGAATCGGAGGAGTGTGGGGGGTGGGGATTGGGTAAATGTTGTGTTTGGGACCCCTGTGGGTTAACGCTGAAATATTCTGAACAAAACCGGAAAAGTCATGCGTTACACAAATAATGCGTCATTTCCGGCACTTGGTCTCTAGCGTCCAGAGGTTTTAGTGTAAACGAAGCGAAATATTGGAAAGAAATCTAGCAATGGGACGCTAAATGCAACTAGGCGACTATGTGACGCTTAGTAATGGTAACGAAAGTGATAGTCACGCCTTTGTAACACAGCATAGGTTTTGCGACTGTGGGCATCACAGGGAAAGTTAAATATAATGTGGAGTTGGTTTTATTACCGGAAAAACCGTGGGCGTAGCGTAAAATCGCTTAAAACGCGGGGGCAGTAAAAACCGGATAAAGGTCCCTCAGGGCTATATAAACCATGGTCTTCAGTATCTAGTACGTGTCGGCACCGGTATCCTCAGCGTAACGTTGTATTTTATACTTTATAGTGCCTCTTTTCACCTAGGTGTCACCTGGGGAAGTTGGTCTTTAGACTTTCAGTTTGTGGGCTCGCGAGTGACCCAAGGACGTGACTAGCAGCGCGTTTTAGTTCGTGGGTTTGAAACGAAAGCCGATTCAACGCAAGAAGGTCGCGGTCAATTTTTTATCCTATTTTGCGATGTTATCAATGCCACATAATGCATGTCAAGAATAAGCGTGTATAATCCAGAAAAAGGAGCAACAAAATTGAAGTATATAGTTTGTCACTAAAAATAGACCTGATTGTGCCTGACACTCGATAATTAGAGAATAAAGTGCCGCAAGAAATTGAATCGAAAGGATCTAGGCTTTTTAAAAACGCAATTTCCTAATGACAGGCACGCGGGGATCTCAAAACGATGTTGTGTTTCTCAAAGTTGTTTCGATGCCGTGGGACTAAAGTTGAGTCCACCTGATCACAGCATGGAGAAATGTTAGAGAGTATCACCTCTAATTTGTAACCTTGGCCCTTTTAATGGATTATTTCTATTACCGAAGTTCGTAAGGTAATCGAATGCCTGAGGCTTTCATGCGATGACAGGTTGGGAGATGTTTCGTGTGCTTAGCTCGCTTGTGCTTGTTTCCAAAAAAAACCTTCAGATTCGCCGATTCACAATTTGACGTTCGTGTAATAATACCCAGAGTGTAGAAAATTCATTGTATTGGAAGTAAAGGTGCAAAGGTTTTCAAACGTCGTCCTATACAAGGATGTTTTCTAAAGATTATTCCAACCCAATACCTCTTTATAAGTTTTTTCGTACACGAAACGCTTACCCTCCACAAATTACCTATTGCCTTAGGCTAGTGGCCGTTGTTTATGTCTGTTTTAAACATTAAATATCTTAAATTGGCCTTATCTACAAAGAAAATCTGTTGGAACATTTTAACTCTTCTTGTTCCATCTGGTGAAATGGTGATATGATATGAGGTCATGGCCTCCTTTGGCAAGAAGGGTGTAATGGGTATAGAGCTTCACTTCCAAGATATATGTAACATTTTTCTCTGGTCTGCTTGTAGCAGCCTTCAAACTAGGTTCCCGATTTTTAACCTTCTCCTAAGTCTGATTTTATACTGACATTTGCTTCACCTTGGATGTAAACCACACTTAGAGATAGTGCGACATAGAATATCATTTGAAAAAAGCTCTCAGATTTGAACGTCTTGGAGATGTTCGCATTAGCTTAGGAACGTTTAAGCAGAGCATACTTCGATTATTGAAGTTCCGTGCGCCTCTTTGTTATTCTTCGAAATTTAGTCGAGATTTCCTCAGTTTTATTTACAGCAGGAAAAGATTTGTTTGTGGAGCTGGACAGCTAATGGAGATCCCGTTGGTAAAGTTCAAACCACAAGGGCATAGCATGGACAGATTCATCAACTGTCGGAGAAATCTGAAACAGATCGTTTTGCTAAAAAATTGTTTTTTTTTTTAGTAGAGACATGAATCTGCTAGGTTGCTTCAAAGACTATAATCTGTGGAAAATACCTACGTGGCGAACATATTTAGAGTCAAGGACGTTCCCGCAAGATTAGAACGCTGTTAGCTTAGTGAGTTTTCGTCAAAACATCAGATAGGAATCTGACTCTTTATGCATAGTGTAGCTGTCGATCGTTATCGTTATCGGAAATTGATCACTCGAGCGGCATGCGTTTTGCATGAATCAGTGAAAACTACCTTTTCTGGAAGCTAGAAGGTTCTCATTTACTTCTCTGCCACATCTTTCCTGAGTACAAACTGTAGTAATGTCGAGCCTGTATTACAGGTTTATTTACTGATCTATCGTGATTTTATCACTGAGTAAAAAGATATGTCAATCCTGATCCACATAGATTATTAGATCACAAATATTAAAGAGGTGAGAATAAGGCTCACGAAAACCTCATGTCTACATATTAATATCACACACAGAGGGGAGATGACATCGAATTGAAACTTTCAAAGGTACCGACTGTTTAAACAAAATATGACAACGTTGAAAGTGTAAAAAGATGGACTGAATGCTAGCTATCAATACTTTTTGTTATGTGATATCAGTCTAAGGTTGACCCTTCTGGCCTTTAGACCACCTTGGAATTCTTGGTCAGTTCACGCCATATTTGTCCTAATCCATGCAAGGACACGTGCTGAGATCTGAGATCAAAGAAAGTCAGCTTTAGAGCTCGTTCTTCTTGTCCCAAGCATAACATGTTTAAGCCCCTAATTCAATGCATTTTGAAGAACTTGACTGTCCCTTGGCCATTGTTGGCCATTGTTGGCCACCCTTTGCAATCGTTGTCTCTTCATGATGTATCATTGCCTCTTCTTGGTTTTACTTTCTTACCGAACAAATTTTTGGAAGTGTCCTATGAGAAAAAAGTGTTGACTTTTATCCACGTTTTAGTAAACACATAATTACACAGGAGGATTAGGTGTTCCCTTATCCCAGAGATGAGTTATATCCCTAGAGATGGATCGGCTATTGATAAAATACTCTGAGGGAAAAAAGTTTGCATGAGAGGCTGACACGCAAAGCTGTCAGAGCCTAACGCGATTTCAAATGCAATAGAGGAAGCGACTGAGGTGTATTGCTACTCCCCCTGTAAGGAATATTAGTCTTTTGATGTTTGCCTAAACATCCGCATTTCGTCAAAGTTCCCTGAGAATGTTTGTGGAACCCAAGTATACCCCTAGGTGGACAGGAACCATCTGAGAGTCTCTTGTCTAACAACATGACACATTCGTCCCACTTAGAGCGCAATCCAAGCGTTCATTGGCGCCGCGACAACAGCCTGAAGGCCTAAGAGTATGGAATCGGCAAGCAACGTGAGCGTGCAATTAAAGAGGTCTGCGAGTGGGTTTACAATGGGTCTGCTGGCAGGCTCAGTATTAGGCTACCTCCCTTCCACGAAGACGAGGAAAACCTTACAATTTTCATTGTTGTTTCTCTTCCTTTAGTTTGGTTCCCAGAGTGGAGGAGATCTGAGAACTAGGCATCGTTTGGTAAGGAACGGGAGGTTAAGGCCATCTTTTGCAAAAGGTAAGTAATTTTTGGTGTTTTAACATCTACGAATAAATTCAGATCTTTGCTGAAAAAGTAAATATTTGCCAAAAAAAAACGAAAACAACTAACATACCGAAAAACCAACCGACAAACCGGGAAATCAACCGCTGACTAAGGAAAACTATATAATTCAACAAAAAAACCGTATGCGCATTCAAGCAACAGAGAAACCGACCGATGAACTGACAGATAGGGCCAAATTGTCAAACAACTGACCATTTTACCGACAAAGACCCAAAAACCAACCAACTAACTGGTTAACCAACCGAACGGCTAACTGACCAAGCAGTGGGCAATTAACACTGAACCAAATAACCAACTGGCTGACCGACCAACTGACCAATCAACTGACGGACAGATGGACTGACAGGTAACAACGCAACCAAGAGGTGGACATGCCAGTTTAACGACCAAGCAAACCATGCTGCCACAAATACACTTGATATCAATCTACCAACCAAGTAGTCAACCGTACATTTTACTTACCACCCAACAAACAAGCACAGAACACTTTATGATAAAACAAGAATTGCTATAGACTTCAACATGTACAATGTTGCAATGTACGATGCCAGCCTCTGTTAACTCAATATGAAAAACAAAATAAGGAGAAAAAAAAATTGACTGACACATCTCCATTACGAAAACATTTATTCTTCTTAGAATGAATCATAGCTCTTGTGCGATGAAACAAAATTCTGGCCTCATCTTGGTCATATCCATGAAACTGAGAGTATTGCTCAGCAAATCTGGATGCAAAGAGCTGTACATCTAAAGGTATAACATTCATTTTATACCACTTGTGTTTTTGCGAAGACTTTTTTGTTAAACTGAAAGCATTGAACTTTTTAATCTACGCTCGTTTTCAATGACGGTTTTTTTTCTCCATGTCCACTGACTTGTCATGCTGCTTTTTTCAATCGCCAGGCTTGTATAGAAATGTTGCTCAAAGGAAGTTTACGAGTGCCTGGCACGCTTGACGGTGGCCTAAGCTGGTTTGCTGTTCTTGGATCGTTTATGACACAGTTCGTTGTTATGGGAATCCACAATGTATTTGGCCTGTTGTACCTTGATCTGTTGACTGAGTTTGGAGAAAGTAAGGCGACTACAGGTAAAAAGGCCACTCCTAACCTTCCTTCACGAGTTTCAAACAGAATTTTGGCCTTCACTAGTTTATTTAGCAGTCAGGATGTCAGAGAAAGGTTTTTTAACTTCCCAAAGAACGGCTGCAAAAGAGACCATGCTTCCACTGACTACGTTTAGGATTGAATAAATGGATTTTTCTGAGAGAAGATGCGATTTCTGTAATTTCTTCCTCCCTATATTGAAAATAAATTCTCAGCTCCTCTTAGGGTTACTTTGGCTTCAAGCAGCAAAGCCATGCTGTAAACAAACCCTAGGGAGTGCAAAGTGAGCAATTTTTGAAATCTCGGGTTTCAGTAAAACTTGATTTGAAATTCTCTTGCTATGTATTGTTTGCTCAACATTTACTTGTTATTTCTATACAGCGTGGATAGCCTCGATCTCATTTGGCCTCACTTTCGTCTTGTCACCTCTGAGCTGCTTTTTGTGTAAAAGGTTTGGTTGCAAAGCGGTCACCGTACTTGGTGGAATATTGGTCGGGATTGGTCTTCTACTATCTTCCTTCGTCGACAACATCTTCCGAATGTACGTCACGTACTCGTTCCTGTTCGGCATGGGTTCTAGCATGTGTTACGTGTCCTCAGTTCTCGTTCTCAGTGGCTACTTCTCCAAGAATCTGGTCGTTGCTAATGGCATTGGCCTGGCTGGAGCTGGTGTTGGAACAATTACACTTGCGCCCGCACTCAGCCTGCTGCTGGATAATTTTTATTGGCGCGATGCACTTCGCATTCTCAGTGCAACCTCCTTGCTCATCCTGATCAGCGGTTTAATTTTCTATCTTGTGCCCGCGCCGTTGGAATTTAGCGATACCGAGAAGTATGATACGGAAGAGGAAACGAAACGAATCGACTTATCCTTCTTCAAGAACAAAGCTTACATCGTGTGGACAGTCGTTGTTGGATTGGTGTTGTTCGGGTTCTATATACCATACGTACACTTGGTAAGTGAAACTTAATTGTTCACTCTGTTGAAAACTGGTCGAAACATATCATTCCTTACTCCTCGGAGCTCATTCCCCTGAGTTTATTTCGATGCATTTTTCCTCGCTGATTGCTTCAGCAAAATTAACGTTATATCCCTCCCTCTGGAAATTTCTTTCAATTTGCATTCCATAAAGCAAAGGGGTTGGCCTTGGGAAAGGGCGGGAAAAAAGTGGCTGGAAGCGGGGGGAAATGGCTAAAGGTGGTTAGAAAACTGGATCACCTGATTGGCTGCAATATAGCGATATTTTTATTGGAGGGAACCATTATGTTACCACTCCAACTTAATTACGATGTTCTTTAACGCAAGGTGATACGCACTTACACAATTTGTAACACCATTACGATGCCAATTCCTGCGGTAAAGAGAGGATTTATCTCCATCTAGAACAAGCCATTCTTGATACGCTTTTTAATCTCTCGCAGGTCCGGCATGGGCAAGACCTTGGAATTCGAAAACAAGACAGTGCTGTCTTGGTTGGCTACATGGCGATGTCCCAAACACTCGGAAAGATCGTGTTCGGTCGAATTGCAGACCATCCTCGTGTGAATCGTGTGTACCTCTACCAGCTGTGTCTACTTGTGTGCAGTGTTCTCACCACTCTCCTCCCTGTATTCACCACCTACAGATCTTTATTAGCATACTGTCTCGTGTTTGGCTTTCACGATGGTTGTTTTGTCGTCCTTATTGCCGTCCTCACGGGGGACATAGTTGGGCGAAAGATGATGGGGACAGCTTACGGTGTCATGTTTTTCTTCACTGGCATTCCAATGATGCTTGGGCCTCCAGTAGCGAGTGAGTACTTATCATGGCACCTTGTACAATCTACAGCCATGAACCCTTTCACCCCCAATATCTCCTTATTAATTCTCCTCACTGTCTGCCATACAATTCCTATGATGTTAGTTCTGAGAACTTGGTATTGGATCAACCTTCTCTCTTTTCTTTGCTTTTGTTTCCCTATGCGCCCGTTAAGAATCAGAAACTTCCAAGAATCTTTTGTTTTCTCTCAGTGTTCGAACGATAAGGAAACGCTTAGAAAATAGATTTTTAACTGTCACAAATTTCACCCGAAAAATTTCCGCGTTGAGAAAATTGATAAATTTTTGTCAACAGGTTGGATGTATGCAATTTCCAAAAGTTACGAGCCTGCATTTTACATGGCCGGCGCTTTCACGACACTTGGAGTATGCCTGTTATTTCTGGTTCCTTTCCTACTTCCACCGGAAGTGGAAGAAGAGTTGCGCTCGCGTGCGTATGGTTTTCGGCAACGTATCCAATCATCTACTTCAAGTGAGGCGACAAGATCATGGACTCTAGACTCTGGGTCGTTTTATTCTGAATCCGAAAGGGGACTGGAAGATTACGAAAAGAAAGACTTGACAGTACCATTGGTAGAAAATGTCTTGGAAAGTGATATTTGCAAGAGACAATCCACTGACTCAGGACTTGGTTTTATCCTTGAAAAGTACTTCTCAATGCCAAAGTTAGAAAATCAAAAGGAATGCATTCTGGGAAATTATAGTGACTGTGCTAATGATGTGTGGATCCACTTACTGGACCCAAACAGAGAGACCATGGTTTAACATTTTTAAATTAAATAATCTATTTATCTTAATTTCAAAGGAAAAATGTCTTTTTGAGCAAGGATGTACGGACAAGAATTTGTTCAAGGGTGGAGCGAAACATTTAAGAAATCAGCGATCACAAAGGCGCCCAAAACACAGAGGCCACGAGACGGCAATCTAATTGGGATAGCCTCGTGCTTACCATTGTAAGAAACACTTCGCTTTCAATGAAACGTTTTAGTTTCAAACTCAAACTGTTTAGTCGCATTTTTCAAATTTTTCTCGTGATTTGTTCACTTTTTTGTTTGGTTATGAAAATTCGATTAGACACATCGCTCTTTTTTGCAGAGCGAGAGAGGAAACGTTGAATGCCGTCGATGAACTTTGATACCAAAATTATTTATTGTTCACAATAAGTTTGTCGACGACAAAGCCTTAAAAAGAGACAGAGTTTGTCTCTGAAAGAGGAAATTCACGGTTTACCAGGTTACGCTTGTCACGTCTTAAACAGTGAATGTCTTACGTTAGAGAGGCTGGCGAAAAGGGAAAAGGATTTTTCGCCCAGGTAGGAGAGTAAGAAACATCAAAATAATCCAACATAGAAAAGTTAGATAAACAGATTTGGTTCACTTTTCCAACAAAGGCGAATAAAATTTACCTGTCGAAAGATCCTTGACTGCCCGTCATTTTGTTCTTTCTCGGTGTGGTAAGACTTTTAACTCCTAAGATCTGTTCCCCTCGCTACTTACCAAAGGAATAGGTTTCTTTAACGAGATGGCACCTTCTCGGTGATATAATTGCGTCTTCTCAACAATTCTCTCAATAATACATTGATATCGGAAGAGTTATATTTTAAGTACTCACCTTGGCTAGAAGATGAAATTTTCTAAGAAAGAGTTCATAGCTGTGGCACAGAATCAAGACAAAACATTTTCTCGTTTAATGACGTGAATCGTGAAGTTTAAAACACGCGACGAAACGATCTACACCTCGGCAATAAAAATCATAAACTTGAGTCAGATTTTTGTAGTTTCTTGAAGTCGAAGGAGCTAAATGTTTTCACTCGCGCTTTGCCGAAAAGTGGCTTTCTCTTTTCTTGACCGTGAACATCTAGTGTTTAAGAGATCTAAAGGCGAAGAGACATTATGACACTTCGTATATCGTACGTGCTGCTCTTATTGAAAAGGGCCTGGAGACTAGTTAATTGCAAAAGAGGTGTTCCGGATGCACCAGAACTGTGCGCACGCAGAAAAAAAAGTATTTGAAGAAAACTTCGTTTACAAACTTATCACTGGGAGAATTCGTCTGGTTTTTAAAATCCCTTCGAAAGACTCATTATACAAGACGAGAACAAGAATACTTTACGACCACAAAAATGTCTCTGGATTTCAATTGAATAATATATACTGATTTACTGCGAATATTTAACAGTTGAATGAAAGAGAAGGAGGAAAATGGCATCTTCATTTTCGCATAGTTCGTTTTAACTTATTGCGATGTTTCAAAAGAATAGTAATATTTCAGTCATTGCTGTTACAGACAGTTCCTTCGTTTTGCGTCAATCTGTCTTGCAGTTTTGTGGGAGCGGTTTTGTGTGCCCTTTGAAGCATCAAGCGAAAGAGCCATGAGAAGTATGGAACGGATATAAAAGTTTACTTCCTGCAGCTCCGCACAAAAAAATCAATGGCGACGAACTAGCATCAAACCGCATTGTCTCTTTGCACTCGGGAAGGAAACAAATCATAACATCATCTTTACGTGCAAACTGCAACTTTCAATCATTAAAGGAAAAAAATTTTCAGGCTTTGACGGGAATTCGCAACCGTGCCATGCGGATACTGGTTGACAACTATGTACTACCAACATAGCTGTGAGGCCACAAGTTAGGAGTGGGGCGAATTTAAAGGGGTCCTTTGTTCCCCTTAAAGAGGTCTGGTCGCATTCTGTAAACATGACATAAGTCATAAACTGACCTATAGATAAGACAACGAGTGACGAATTCATCATATTTGGTCTTGATAGTGCTAAGATAGGCACGCAGATCTTGAATGACCATCTAAAGAAAGGCGGCAAAGGAGACAGAATGCCTCTATGCCCGATTTTGCATGAAGACCTTAACAAGGAAGCTCCAAATTTCCTACAGCTAAGTAGAAGGAAAAGACACTATCTTATCGATCGACCCTCCATTGAAAGAAAGAGGTTCAAATTAAAAATCTCTCAATTTATAGTAATATTAATTCTGAGAAAGTTACTTAAAAAGTAACGTGCTCGTCCCGCGCGCTACATCCTCACGGAAGGGGACTAGGCCTTGCTAGACCCAGACCCAACAACAATCTTGGAGTTGCTCGGATCAGTCATTTTGAAAATGGCGGGTATCGTGAATGTCGATGAATTGGAACATTTGATCGGAATTATGTAACGATAAAAGTTTTACACGGTTTTGAGAGGTCCAATGGCTTCAGGTCCCGCTAATGATGACCTTGAAGTTGTAGAAATTGTTACATATGATCGAAATGATCGTGAAAATGAGAACGTCGTGGAGTCGGAGGACGAGTCGGATCGCGAAGAACAAGAGATGGAGGTGGACGTGGGCGAAAATGAACAAGAAAACGAACGCGTTCAGCAATCAAGCGAGGAAAATAACATGCCAGATGTATCAGAGGTGCAGTCGTCGATTCAAAATGTGACGCCGGCGGTCGCCAGAAATGTACAAGTTCTTGGACTGTCAGAAGTGAATTCCCCAGACGAGTTTCAAAAAAAGTCATCGAAAACAACCACTAAAAACATTTCTGCGACAGCGAAAAATACTAGGTTACCGGTTAAATCACCCGAGAAAGATGACGATGTAAGTTTTTCTCAGTCTGAGCCTAGACTAACAGCAAAATTATAGCAGACATTTTGCGTAACAAGATAGTCATTGACATTTCGTGATCTCGCGGAAACGACCCCCTCCCTCCTTATCAATGTTGTTAGCTGACTATGTCCATGTTCACAACTTCGATTAGAAAATCTGAATTCAGGACAAGGAGGGTGGATGTTAGTCTGCGCTGCCGATCTTTGATGGCTATAGATTTTGGTGAAAAGCTGGTTTTACCTGAACTCTCTGAAAAAATTTCATCCGGCTGTAAACTATTTTTAAACAATTTTTAAATACAGTAGCTTTTACCTTAGCTGGTCTGTCTTTTTATGACATGATGGCTGTCTCAAGTGTGTGTGACATCATGTGTACTACTTAATGGTAATTTTTCTCTCGTGTCTTTTAGTCCCAAAGTTGTCCAATTTGTTTTGAGCCATGGTCAAACTCAGGTTCTCACAGGCTATCATCTCTCACTTGTGGGCATCTCTTTGGAAGAAGGTAAATGTTTTGATCACATGGAGGTATATGTAGTGAAAAGTTCAATAACCATCTGCTGTTGAGGCATTGAGCTCTAGCTGAGAGTCTCCTCCTTTGATGGATCTGGACCAAACCCAATAAAGTGGTAAAAATGGATCCCAATTGATCCCAAGTGAATGGTTTTAAGATTTGTATGATTTAGTGAATGAATTTATTTATGACAAACTAAAAATTATCCTACATATACATACATACATGTATATATATATATATATATATATATATATATATATATATATATATATATATATATATATATATATATATATATATATAGATATATATATAGATATATATAGTTTTTTTTTTCCTGAAAGCTGCATCGAAAGATGGTTAAAAGCCAAGGGAGGAAATGATAAATGTCCACAGTGCAATGCACCAGCAAGAAAAAGAGACATAAGAAATATTTACACAAAAGCCATTAAGGCTATTGATACAACAGAACGTGACAGGGCACTGGCAGATCTGGAGAAGGAGAAGGAAGCTCGACAGAAGGCAGAAGAGAGAGAGGCTCGTGCATTGCTGCAATACCAGTTGGCAAAAGCTGAATGTGAGAGAATTGTCGAACAACTCAAAAGACAAGAGCAGCTGGTTGTCAGTTTACAAAGGGAAAGGTAAATGATGAAGGAGACATCAGTGTATAGTGCATGACTGTGTATCTCAAAGTTTTAGATTTGTTGGTAGATTTTTGCATAATGCATGAATCCTATCCTAATCTTAGAATAGATGATGAGGATTGATCTAGTGCCATTGTTCCAATAAATACTTCCTCTCTAATAAATGCCCTCCCCTCAAATCTGTTTTTGTGTCTGAGCACCCCTTTTTAAATAAGTGCCCCTATTGCATAAGCAACCTAATTCAAAAGAGTGCTCCTTGTACCAAGAAGAGCCTCTATTCTGATTTGGTGATCTGATGGCAGTGCTGTTAGGACTCTGTTAGAGTACACGTGCATTAAGATCAACCGTGGTCACCTTCCTCTAATTTTACACTCTAAGTCTTCTTGCAAAATAATGGTCCCTTTCTCAGTCCGTTAACTTTTATGTCCATGTTGGTACTGTACTTTTGTTTCAAATAATGAACCCAAAGAGCAGGTCATGTTTTTGTTCCTGGTGCTGCTTTTTATTCGGTTTGTGTAAACTGAAGAAAATTGAAATGACAAAAATGTTTCTTGAATGAGCCAATCAGGTGTCAGAATGAAAAGTAACCGCAGGCAACAATGGTAATTAGTTTGGTGTGGTACAAGGTTTGTTCGTAAGTCCTGAACTTTATTGCAATTTGCAATTTTGCAATTGACTTACTGGAATCAAAACAAAGTTTTCACTTGATCATATTGCTCTGCACCTTTGATTTCGACTCAGACTCTGTTGTAACTGAAAACCAGTGTTTAGTTGTTGATCATTTCCTCTACTCTTGTGACCTCAAATGTGTGATTCAGGGGTGATAAAGTAAGGAGAAAGTAAGTGCTAGTCACTCTTGAAGGTTAAAGGTACAGTCTTTTATTAAATCTTCAGGTCCAGCTCGTGCTCTCAGTGCAGCTCAGAATCTCAGGGGGCATCAACAGCTGTAAGAACATTTGGGCAAAGCACCTCTAGTCAGAGGTTACTATCAAGGAAATCATATGTTCTACAAACGTCTTTTCAAGTTTCACAGGTAAAGCTTGAATTTCACTTACATGTATGTGCCACTTCTACATGTGAATACAGTAATAGACTCGTTTTGAGTGTTAGCCCTTCATAAGTGTTATTGGAGGAATTGTGGGTTGTGTGTAGGTTTATATGCAGAAAATGGAGTGATGTTATTGGTGGGAATATGGTGACAGAAACAAGAATAAATTAGTTATATGAAAAGTGCTCATTGATACCATGGGGATTAAGAGTGCTAGTTCTAGAGTTTTGTGGCTTTCCGAACTGCCTAGATATAGCAAAAGGCCCCAAACTGCCATATGCTGCTTAGAATGATCAGGGAAATTAAAGTGTCTAGCAACTGGTTTGGATGCGTCCTTGTCATTTCTCTCTACATCGCAAGGGTGTTCTTGGAATTGGTCACCAAGTCATCTTCCCGTTTCACCAATGTATAACTTTTTGCAATAATTAAGTGCAAGTTATATAGTAAATGACATTAGCAGAGGTGTACGTGAAGTGATCAATGATCTTGATGGATCTCTTGGCAAGAAAATGTCGGAACCTGAGAGATAGATGTAACTTTACTTTTCTGTCTGCTGCACCATCAGAGCTAAGAATTTGTATTATCTGGCCAGTGTTTGACTTATTAGTAAAAGTAATACTATCATTTCCTCTGACTTGTTTTCACTAGAATGGAGCAAGAGTGATTTCTTTTGATCAACACCATGCTGTACTAGTCGTGTCCAAGCCTTCACCAAACCAGCTCTTTCCTGGATTTGGTGTGGTAAAGGTATGTAAAAGGCTCTGGGATTATTACTAACAGTATTTAATTTTATGCTATCTCATATTTTACTGTATGGCCTGCTAATTCAAAGGCTTGTTTGAATTGAAATCTTCTCCTTGTATGTTGTAGGTAAGGTAAGGTAAAGTAAATATCTTTTCTTAATAACCTCAATTCCTTAGTCTTTACTGTGATTTTTAGAATCTTGTTCTTTTCTCCTGGATTTATGATTTGTAAACTTCACTTGAGTTGATTAATTATGCTATGCAATCTTTTTACATTCAGTAGAAACTGTAAGACTTGAAATGAAAAGTCTATGCATTAAATCCAAGGTGACTTATAGCCAACGGTCTCACCGTCTCACCTTTCCAGAACATGTTTATGTAAATTTTTCTTTAATATATTTGTGCAAATTTAGGTGAGCTCTTTAGATTCAAAGCATTGTGAGTTTGTGCGCATTCACCAGAAGGCCGTCCGTGATGTGGCATTTAACAACAGAGGTGATGGTTTATTGTTGACAGCAAGCATGGACAAGACTGTCAGGGTCACCAGTATGCTGAGCAATGCTGTTGTACAGACGTGAGTGGAGTAAAGAGTATTAAGAGAAAAAAGAATTAGTACTTAGTGCAATTTTTTATGTAACAAGTACATGTAGGTTCCATGCTGCCATGTGTCTGTCATGTAATAGATCACAGATCATGTCAAAATGTGGTAAAAACAAAAAGTGGCACATGAGGCTCAGCTGATTGTGTCACTGATGTTGTTTATCCATGACTTGAAAAGACCTACGGGAATAAAGAATCTATTTGTTTTATTTGATAAAAAGCAAAATGTCGTCAATGGTGATGTCATCTATGTGTCTGTCCTCCAATAGATCAATAGTAAGCACCAATAAATGTATGCATGATTCAACTCATCATATACAAAGTAATGTGTTTTAGTCAATGAGGACAAGGCCTGAATCAACTGCAGGTACATGTATCATGTATGGTCTGAGGCCAGCATTGTATTGAGTTTAATTTCATTGGTATAACATTTTGCCTCACCCAAAGTTCTCTTTGGTTTAAGTGTTAGCAAATTATTGTGTTTTGAATCATAGTTACAATACACCAGTTCCTGCTTGGTCATGTGCTTGGAATGAAGATGACACCAATTACATCTACTGCGGCCTACAGAATGGTACTTGTCTTATTTTCGACATAAGAAACACTGAAACTTACCTGAAGAGTATTCAGAATACAACAGGGGGTTCCTGTCCTGTCATTGCCTTGGCTCATGTGTCATCAGACCCTCATGGTGCCCTGAGGTGAGATCATGTCAAAACACATTTGGTAGTTTCTCCTTTACCCTTTAACTCACATGGATGACCAAGACAGAATTTCTCCTCACAATAGCCATACAATATTAAGTGCACAGGTAATGAGAATAAGAACAAATGTAAATTAGGGGATTATTAGTTGATCCAACACCAAATTCCCAGAGCTAACACCATAGGAACTGTATGACAGACAGTAAGGAGAATTACCCATGAGATCTTGGAGTGAAGGGTTAAAAACTATTAACAGTGTAATTTTTTCAAGTAGATAGAAGTACTTTTCTTGAGTGAGTGTGAAAGGAAATTCAAGAGAGAGCTACATTTTATTGCATCAAATTGACTCAAGGCAACAAAGAATTGATTATTGTTACTGCAGTAGTTGTTCATTAATGCTGTTGAGTGGGGTGTTGAGTGGTTGAGTTTGCAAGCAGGCCTCAATGTTGGCTCTGCAGAATAAGTGTTTCTCCGCCTGTTGGAATATTTGAGAAGAGATAGAGCAAGGTGTGCTAAGGGTGTGGCTGACTAGTCTGGCTCAAGGCCTTAAATTTATTTGTTTGCAAATAGGCACTTGTCTTAAAGTGCGTATTGTGAGGATGTGCTTGTATTGTCAGTGGAACACTTGTAGGAGAGAAAAATGTGTTTTGCCTTATGTTGTATAGTAATTGGTTGTAACATTTTGGAAGCTTTCTTTTTGTATCATCTGGTGATAAAAAATAATAATAATTGGTGAATGTTAGACTACCTTGTGACAAAGGTTTTTTTTGACTTGTATGTACAGTAGAATGAACAAACAACTACTAATCCAAGTCAAGTGAGAGCAGGCTGGACATAATAATAACTTTAAAGTCAAAACTACTAGGAATGTCAGCTTTGAAACTCTTTACAGTGGCCAATGCACATGATCATCTCAGTTGGTAAAACCAAAATTATCTTCTTATATTCCCCCACTGATGCAGCACCACAGTTTAGTTAGAAACTTACCTCCTTTATTTTTAATAGTGATTAACTTGTAGCTGTTCCACACAGTTTTAATGTTATGGGCGTCAAACACTGTATTAGGTGAATGCCAAATGAAAGACAAATTCCCTGAGCAATTGCATCCACATGAAAAGAAAAAAAAAACACATGTATGCATGCAGGAGAGAAAGAATCAAAATACACATATTTGTTTCAAAACTTTTGAATGATTGATTTTTTTTCCAATTTACAGAATTCTGGGGAATTAGTTGCAAACCATGCATATAACTAATGTAGAAGGGAAATGCATAATTACTTAAAGAGAGGGGTTGAATGGACACTTCAATTTACTTGGGGATACTCTTTTGCCTTTTTTTTTTTTTTTGCAGACCTGGAGGAATTCTTGTTTGCAAACTTGAAGGAGCTTCTTTCTGGGAAAAAACACCTGGAGCTGATTTTGTCCCCCATTGCCTTACTCTTCCTGAAGGTACTTGACTGTATTAGAGAAAATGACAGATCTGTAAGGGGAAAACTGTCATGTTATTTGCTTAGTCGTCTTTACTTAGGGAAAAAGTTGAATGTGAATTTCTGAAATTTTCTTGTGGGGGGGGGGGGGGGGTATCGATCAGCACAGTTACACTGTATCACTTTGTGAGTTGACCATATTCTAACAAAACCAATCCCAGGATGAAAATGCCATCACCTTTGTGAAGGATATGTGTTGTGTACAGTGTTCACATGTGTGGGCAGTTAAAGCTTGTTTTAAAAATAATGCTTGGTTTTGGCCCTTAATTCCTGTAGGTGGTTAACATGTACATGGTGTGAGTTCTCTTTACAACAAACACATCAAGCCAGACCTTATTTGCACTTAGTTTATAACACACTTGTACCCGTACCATAACACACTTGTACCCGTACCATAACACATTATCATGAGTTAAATTCCTTTTTGTCTCATACTGTTTAGGGTCTTGCACCAGTTTATCCTTTGAGCCATCAACTCGTCATTGTTTGTTTTCTCTTCGCCCCTCCAAGAAATTCCCTCAAACAAGACATTTGGTAGGATTTTCTTATCTTGTGCAGTTCATTTTTCAAATGAATGTGTACCACATGTTAATTTTTTACGCAATCTCAAGGTTAAACTATGATGTAATTATGTTTAATCTGAGCTGGATAAAAGTTTAGCCAGTGAGATAAAATAAGAGTCTTTGTTGGTGAAGTGTCTCAAAACTGTTGAGGAAAATGCAAGAAACTCTTTAGGTGGCTAATTTACAATAAGATCTCGGTTGTTAAAACCAAATTATCTTGTAATACACACCCCCCACCCCACCCCCACCCCCCCCCCACCCCAACATTTTTTTGCAGGGAAATTAAAATTTTATGTATGTATTTAATTCATGCTGTACATGTATGTAACAGTTTTACTAATTAAAAATACAGTTTACTGTAAATGTACTAGGCTTGATCTGAAAGCCTTTGCCTCCTAGAAGTGACTATCATGAATTATCATATAATTTCAATGAATCTAGCTGGAAGGAATGACATACAGTAGGATGGTGTTGCATGTGTCTTGATATGAAACCAGATTCTCATTAGCAAGTCACAAGGGGATTTTGTGATTTAGGTTAAGTTAACAACTGTATACAATTGGAATAATTATTGTTAATATTATATACACTGTATGGTACAACACACATAGGTTTGTCAGTTGCAAGGTAAAGGTGTGGGTGTATCAATGGCCCGAGCTCAAGCAGAAAGAGCAGGGAATATGGAGGATGGTGAGGATGGTATGTACATTGTGGTTGTGTGGGAAACATGAATACTTACTGGTACTGGTAGTTATTGATAATAAACATCATTGTTTAAGGGCGTTCAGGAAAGGGTGTCTGATAAAAACAAAGAATTGACTTGGTTTGGTTTTAAGTAGTGTTGCAGCTGTTGGTGTGGAATCAAACGAGTTGATGGTATGGATTGAAAGAGTACAGATATGAAAAGAAGAATGTTACTCACCATTGCTCTCATACTCTGCCATTCAATTTTGTTTGTATTCTTGTACTATATGCTGGTACAACTAACCAGCAGTGCAGGCTGAATGATCCTGTACATGTATTTGGCTTGGCAATAATTACAAACTCTTGTGTTCTACAATTATGTTATTTTCAGATGCCAGCCTCTGTACCTGTCAAGCTGTCAATCAATGTGTTGGCGGCCCAACACAAAAGCTTCTCAGCAAATCCAGGTTATTCACTTGTCCTGATGATTGCAACACTCTGATGGTGGCAGCTGGTGATGAGAGCCTCTCATCGGTGAGTTTTCCTCAAGCTTTGGTGTATAGCAGTTTGATTATGTTCCTGTGCAGTAAATGATATCTGCAGTGTTGCACTTGAAGCTTGAACACATCAGGGGTAGCCAAGAGTGATGATAAATTTAACCCTTCACATTTAAGATCTCAAGAATTACCCTCTTTCCCCACATGTATCAACAGCTTCTTACAATGGAAGGTCTTTATTGTTTGATATCAGAAGCTTGATAGTTTTTTTTTTAAATTCTGATTACCTGCTTGCTGTCTTGGTAATTTAAGTATTTTTTGGCCACTTCTGAAAGTGAAAGGGCTACATGTATGCTAAGAAAAGTCTTGAAAAAACTACATGTGTAACCAAAATTATTTACTATTATCTTCATGCAAAAATGTTCTAAAATATGTAAGAATTTGTCATTATGCTAAGAGAACAGAAGTATGTACATGTCATGATCTTAACGGCGGCATACCTCTCAGCCATAAGATTAAACATTCTATGCAAAAGAAAGACATTCTCAAGCAGGTACATGTACCCAGCATTGAGAAAATGTCTACCTTTTGTATGGTTATGTGGATGAACACCAACTTAGTGTGCAAAATGTTTACTTGTTTTTTTATTCCCTAGACTTTGATATGGAATGGCAGCAATGGAAACCAGCTGCAGAAACTACCCAACCAAGGAAAAGAGATATTAGATGTTCTTCCCTTTGCTGGCAATGGAAATGACTATCTGGCTACAATTGATGAGCAGAAATTAAGTGTTTACAAATGGATGAATGTATAAAAATTTATCGATGAATTCTGAATCACTCAAAGAACCCTTTTTTTTTGTCTACAATTGTACATTTAAGGCTATGGGAAGAGAAGAAAGCAAACAAGTTCTGTGGAATCTGCAGCTTAATTCTTTTGTGTCCTTTGGGGAGGAGAATGCTAATCTGTAGAGTTGAAGGTACTCTTTCAAGCACACCACCAAATATTTCTAAGGGAATGAGATGATTGAAGTCTGTCAGTGGGACAAACTGCTGTTGTATTGATGTTCAGAACAGGACTGCTGGAATGGTGGAAAGTGCTAAGAAAACAACAGCTCAGTGCTGGTCCATAAAGATGGAACAGATTATCCAAATTTTATGAATATCTGTAATGTAATAAACTGTGAATAAGTTGTTCAAGTTCTTGCATTTATCACTATGTTAATCTTGTTACCGTTATTAAAGAATGTAATTTTTGGATTCAATGCCTTTGGCTTTGTCTATCAATGCACCATTCAACAACACATGCTATTGAGAGACGCATATTAAGTGTACACTTGCAAGGTTGACAATTATGTTTTAAACAAATAAATGACAGGAAGAAGTTCTAAAAGAAATTGTGGTGCTACATTGCTGAGGGGTATTACAGGATAATTTGGTTTTATCAGCTTAAGTGAAGTTGTAAATTGGCCACCATAATGAGTTTCTAGCACTTTCCCACCAGTTTTGTCAGTACCTGTTGATACCAGGTTGTAAATTGGCCACCATGAAGAGTTTCTAAAGATGTTTCAAGTGCTAGCCAGCCCTTTGTCAGAGCAAAAATTGAGACACTTACTCTTTGAGAACAACATGAGGAATGTGCCACTGAGCATTGGGTTTTTATTTTTTTATTATTTTTTTTCTCAGTCAGCTCTGGTGTAACCTTAACCCTTCAACTCCCAGAACTAATTAACACCTAATTTCTCCCTATTATATCCATTCATTATCCAATAAACAGGTGATGAGAAAAATCAAACTTATCAAGTACATTTAGATGTACCTTGATCTAGCACCAAATTCTCTCAGCTAATTTACTATGAAATGTGTTGCAGCTATAAAGGAGAATTGACAATCAGATCTTGGGAGTTGAAGAGTTAAGTTAAATTATGGAGACAAAGGAAAAGGTGACTTTCAGGCTTTCACAGTACTTGGGAAATGCTTGCTACATTTGATGTGAGCAAATAAGTCATTCCTAAGATCTTAGAGAGGTTCTTAAAATGTATTAATAAAATTTTGTATTAAGTTGTAACAGTTTTTAATTACACATTTGCACAAGTACATTATTATAATATACATTGTTTGGATGGGAAAACATTAAATTCAATAACTGTTAGAAAAAAGTGGTTTTCTCAACTACTAATTGGCTAGTTTGGAAGTTAACAGCAATTACCACACACCTCTGAGTAGCCAATGAGCGAAAATTGCACATCAAGAATTAAATTTCCAACCATTTTTTGGTATACTGGAGAAATACACTAATTTTTGGTATATGTGTGGTATACACTTAGTCTAAAAACAATTATTCACCTCTGCATTGGTGAAAGTGGATATTTATCTCACCACTTTGTGGTGTGGTATGTATCCACCAGTATTCACCTCCACTGTAATGAATAATTGTTTATTGTAATAAATATCTTAGTAAAATAATTTTATACAACTTATGAAATAACTTGAGTGAAAATTTTAACCTTACAATTACTTTCTTCTTAATACTAGTGAATTTTTCATACTCCTTTTAAAAGTATATTTTAATATATTCTTGAACACATAACTTACCATATTTGACTGACAGGGAACATTTAAGGTTAACTTAACTGAGCAAAACATTTTTTTGGTCAACTTAGGAAATTTCCATTAACTGATAAAAGTCAAGTTAAATCAATTTTACAGAAGTGTTTGAGAGGACAAACAGGTACACACCTTGGTATGATAATCTTAAACTAGCACGCTTATGAATTTTTTCCTGAAGGACACCCATGAAGGTGCAAAGTAACCTTAAGCACCCATAAACCCACCCTGATTGAGTCTCCAGCTATTTCCCTTCTGAGTGGCTATCATGCTCTGTGTACTGCAAGAATGCCTGGAACAGGCCAAGGAATGCATCCATACCAGTGAAGTAGATGGTGTCACTGCTGAGTGTAAGAGATACACACAGGCTAACTGTAAGAATGCAAAGCCAATCATAGGAGGAACTCTTGGACTGGCAAGTGTGGAGGTTCCATACAGTAAATTGCTAATCACAAGATAAGTTTCACAAAAATAATTAGCCATACAGCAGTAGGAAATTATTCAGGTAGATAACAATATCCAGGAGGTGCCCCTTAAAGCTTTGACTGGAGCTTTGAAGGTTCAATCAGATGCCTGTTGACATTACGTGCTCCAATCAGCAAACAGCCACAGAACAAAGATGCCAGCTCAAGACAAACAAAGACACCTCCCCAGTCATACACCTTACTGATTGTTGTCAGAGGAATTCCCAGCAGTGTTGCTCCTACTAATTAAAAAAATGAAAAATGTAAGAAGAATCTTAAAGCACAAACTTTGAATTTGAGCTTTGGCAATTTTATGTAATTCCACTCAAGAATAGGGGAAAAAAAGGGGGGAAAAATGGTTTTTTTTTTTTTAATTTGCTGACAGTGGGATAGAGTTCCTTGCTTTTTTGGCAAGTGGCTTTTGATTCAGTACATGTAGGACACGATTGTGGTATTTGGTTTTAGCTAGTAATGTGGACTCACAAGGCAGGTGTGAGAAATTTTTTAGCATGGGTAAGATCAGCAATGTTTCACACCAGAAACTTGGGAAACACAGAAGATGACTAACAGTTGGTGAGTTTGCATATTAAGCTTGCACATTAACCCTTTACTCACTTACATCAGTATGCATATTCTCCATACTGTTCACCAAGGATGCTGGCAAGGAATTTATTTAACTGTTTCACTATCAAGACTGCATTTCTTAGCAATTCTCATTACTGTCCATTATACAATGTTTTTAGTGTTAGTGAGGAGAATTTGGTGCTCAATCAATGAGTAATCCACTGGTAATTGATATTTATCTTTATTCTCCTCTCTTGTTTGCTTGACATTGTTTTGATATTGTAAGGAGAAATTCTGTTTTGGTCACCCATGGGAGTTACAGGGTTAGGAACCAAGAGCTTTTTTTGTTAGTTGGTTACCATTTCCTTTATTCTCATGACCTTAATGTTTGATTCAAGGGTGATATTGTAAGGAGAAGTTAGATGCTAATCACTCTTAGGGGGCAAAGGGTTAAAAGATTAAGTTAAAAAATACTGTTTAAAGATGAATCCTGCAAACTGCCCATGCACAAGACTTGGAGTAACAATGCCATTGCTCACCATTTGCAGCTAATGCAACAATTGCATGAGATGTTCCACTGAGTCCTGGTGGACTGTTCTCCATGGCCAGCACTCCATACAGATTTATTGCTGTGTATAATGAGAAGCCTATGCCAAATATCAGTGTTGAAATAAACCACTGCAACAGAATGAGAGCAAATTAAGTGAGTGCTGATACTTCATGACTTTGCCTTAAACTTCCAAGATCTGATTCTTCCATTTAGCTGCTACACATTTCCTTGTAAATTATGGTAAGTTATAAGAATTTAGTGCTAGGTCAAGATAATGTGTTCTACCTGATAAGTTGCCTCTTTCTGTTTAAAGTACCTAGAGACATTCTTAAATACTAATTTAAATTTGAATGGAATGGCAGTTTAAATAGCAGAAGTACTAACACTCTCACACAATTTACTAAATGGAGACTATAGAAGGTAAGTTAAAAGACATCATGAAAACTCAGTGGATTTTTTGAGAGCATGAAGAGTCCATCTATAATATAATTATCAGCAGTTTTGTTATAAGCAAAATTTATCAAGGTTGCATCTACTGTACAATCTGTATCAACTGCTAATACATTGTCAGAATGATGAGTATAAATGTTAACAACTTCTATTTACTTCAAACCCTTCCACTCTACAGTGTACTACTAAAGATCTTGCTGGTAGTTCTCTTCACTGTTTATGGTGCATTTCTCCTCATATTTGTTTGGCAAATTCATTGTTAAATTATATTGTCTCAGTTGCTACAAATACTGCTGCAGTTGCTATTTTTCTTTATTCTCATAACCTTCCTGCTTGATATTGTATCAATACTGTTGGGAGAAATTACTTCTCAGTCAATCCAAGGATTGAAAGGATTAAGAGTAAAATATAGGCATTAGCAGTTGCAGCAGTTATCAAAATATGCCTCCATACCAGTGAAGTGGATGATGTTACTGCTGTGTGTAAGAGATACACACAGGCTAACTGTAAAAATGCAAAGCCAATCATAGGAGGAACTCTTGTACTGGAGAGTGTGGAGGTTCCATACTGTTACAAACAGACACATAACATAAGTATCAAGTGGTGAACTGATTAGAAAAACTTAACATTAAGTGATAAATTAAAATATCTCTTAGTTTTAATAAGCTGCATAAATTGTCTTACACATAAAATTAGCTTGCATGCTGAACCTGTAATGAAAAGCATATTGAACTGGACATGAGTGATGAGGAAAAACATTGACTAAAGTATCTTCAGATTGCATCTTCTAACAGAAAGCTCACTTTTGAACCCTATTTCAACATGTTTTAGAAATTCAGCATATTGTGCTAATGTTAATAACTGTGGGTGCAGTGAACACCATATTACCCCTGATCCATATGATTCTAGTTTTTCCATGCATTGCCAAAAGGCCTACATCAAAGTTAAACTTAGAAAATAATGATACAAAACATGATTCATTATTTTCTTTTTTTTTTATTCAAATTTTCAACTTTAGAACACTTCAGAAGACCAAACGACGCACACAGCCCTTGGACATAATTTGGTTCCATGAATTTTTTTTTAACAGATGAAAATTAACTTCTCCAATAAAAAGAAGAATAACTCTGACTTACAAGTAAGTTCTTGAAAAGTTTTTTACCAAAATCACATGCTTTTTGTTTTTGTTTTTCTCAGTTACATGAATAACCAACAGTCTGTTTAATTCAAGTGTTTGACCAGGCCCAACAGAAAAAAACAGTTTCCTTATTTTGCAGTACATCAATAAGGCTGTGGGACAAAGATCAATTAGTGAGAGCTAATGTCCAACCTTAAGCACCAACTTGTCCATTATATAACCAGATGTTATGCTACCAAAGAGTCCACCTTAAATTACCATTGCAAAATGGATTTTGGAATTCGTAGGAATTCCTAGGATTTTCCTAGGAATAAAGGTGTGAATTTTCACGGTAAATTCGGACTGGGAATTCCTAGGAATTCCCAACCATAACAACTTTGGTTCTAAAAACCTAGAAATTCCTAGAAGTTCCCAGAAATTCCAAGTTTATCGCCAACAGGACTTGGAATTCCAACTCAGAGAACCAATGACTTTCACTGAAAAGCTGTAAATCTAAAAATTCCTAGGAATTTCTGGGAATTTTCAGGAATTTTTATGAATTACTGGGAATTTTAAGCAAAAATTTGAGGCTAATGATATAAAATAAATACTTTAAATTAAAAAAAACCCAGCTAAAATTCAAGTATTCAATGAAATTTATTTACAAGCTTAATTGAGGCTTACATGTAAAATATTTTTGATTAATTATTAACATCAACATGTGGTAATATTAGGATGGAATTTGATTAATTTTTCTTTTCTTGAAAACTTCATACGGATTAATCCTCAACTACAGCTATTCATATAAAATAGTCCTAATCAATCATTAAATTTGGTTTGACACAAATTGCGAATAAAATCTGTTAATTCTTTTCCATAAAATACAGTATCTTAAATTATATTTGAAAACCAAGCACTCTTGGGAGTGAAGGGGTTAATTACAGATAAATAAAATTGATTTTTTAATTAAAATCTTGATGTAACTGTAACAATAAATTAGAATGAAGTTATCCTAAACTGCAAACTTAGCTGCTGTTTTTATTTTTTCCCAGGGCTCACAATGAGTTGGCCTTGAATGAGGTTGTCTACAAGAAGCTTGACCATTTTGTATCTGGATTCCATGACATCTGAATTTGAAAAAAAATAATATATGTAAATATATATATTTAAAGCTCAGACCAGGCCTTTAAGATGGCTCTAAGGAAAAGGGCATTCATTGGATTCTCAAATTAAGAAATCTCTGTTATATTGAGTCACTGTTATATTGGAGTTGGTACATCTCTCTCATAGATTTTACTAAAAAAGGGCTGAATACATTGTTTTGTTTTTACCAAGGAGGGCTTCTTTATGTAATAAGGTTTGTTTAATAACAGTTCCTATTATAAATCTTGAATGTTCCCGAACGTGACTAAAGGAATCTTGAAACCTTACTGATAAATTTATTTCATTGTAAAGAATAAGCTTAAGAAACTGCGGCATGCAAGTCACCGATTCGATTCTCAGAATTATTCTAGTTTCAGTTGCACCGAGCGTTATGTAAGCTTAATTCAACCCGTTACATCTATTCTTTTATAAGATTTTGATCACGTAACGAATATCGCAATGTTTTACTCACCACAAACTTTCAAAATGGCCACTCGACCCTTGTTCGTACCAGTCAATATGTCAACTGTTGTCCCTTTTTTTAACTCCACGGCGCCAACAGCTTTCTTTTCCTTTACAACACTCACGTTGTTCTCGTTTTCCTATTGAACCACAATAAAAGGTATCTTTAGAAGTGTTATATTAAGTAAAAAATTGAGCAAAGCGATCAACCGATGAAAAGTACATTCAAAGATGAGCGCCAAATGGGGGAGTTACTACATCACGGGCGACGAGCGGGGATAGAAAAAACGACCCAAATATGAGCGGTCAGCGGTAAAACAGCTTTTATACTTCATATAGAGACATATAATTTGTTGTTCCAGAGACAATCGTGTTGTAAAGCCGAAATGTTAACAGTTTACTTCACAGTTTAAGCAATTTTTCAAAAGTGTTGATTGAACTCATATCTTTTACTGCTTTAATAAACAATGGAGGCTTCGGAGAGGGAGTCAGTGGCATTTGGAAAGGCACCAAGAATAATTATATATATGGTTTGTAGCTAGCTGCGTGACGTGCGTGACGAAAAAAAAGTACCATGATTTCCGGTTGTCAAAAATGTCAATCAAATTTGGCATGAACTTGGTTTTCGCACTGTAGTTTGCTTTTCCTGGAAGATTTTTCCATGGATGAAGACAAAAAGCCAACAATGTTAAGAGATTTAGAGATCGACTTTTTGAAAGAACATCTCAATGGCTTTTCTGTTGAAGGCAATTATTGTTTTGGATATTTCGAGGGAAAGATAGATTTTCACGAGGGTCAATGGTGCAGAATCGTAACTTGATGGAGCCAACAGTGGACAACATCCCAGAATTCAAACTTTGTGATTTTTTTCTGGGCTTAAACGCTAAGTCAGTTGTTCAATTGAATAGGAAGTGGTCTTGATTGTAAATATTTAAGGAATGGTAAATACATTAGCCTTGACATGGCTGTTTCTCGAAGCTCAGTGTTTTCCTACTTGCCTTTTTTCCACGTGAATTGGGGGCGATTGAATAGATATAATATGCAGTAAAAGAACTTCAGCTGATAGAAATTTTAAATTTCTCATCTTAGGCTGTGGATACAAAATTCAAGTGAAAAGGAAGCCAACTGTGATTAATGCTTTGAACAAGTCAAGATACGTTTTTTTCGTCACACAACAAGTTACATAACGTGAATATCATTCTTCTTGATGCCTTTCCTGGTGTCACCAATGCCTTTCCCGATGCCTCCGTCGGTTAATAGAGCATTAAAAGTATTGTTCCAGTTAAAGCTTGAGGAAAATTGCTCAACTTTTTAAGTAGCGAAGTGTAACTTGGTGACATTTCGGCTTTACAACACGATTGTTTTCTGCAACTACAAAACGTACATTTAATTCTTCTTGGTACCTTTCGGATGCCACCGATGCCTTCATTGTTTATTAAAGCAGTAAAATATATATGTACAATCAACACTTTTGAATTGCTTAACATTTTATTTAGCGAAGTAAACTGTTTACACTTCGGCTTTACAACACGATTGTTTCCTGATACCACAAATGATCTGTCTATATATGAATTATGAAAGTTGTTTCACCGCTGACCACTCGTATTTGGGTCGTTTTTTCTATCCACGCTCGTCGCCCGTGATGTAGTAACTCCCGCCAAATGGAGTCTTCTTTGTTTCCGATCACGGGCATGATCACGTGGATCTTTTAGGACTTGTCATTGGCTAGCAAAGTGAATCCGCTGGCTGGCCGATTGCAGTCTTAAGAGAAGCGCACAACTTTATTCTGACTTCTCCGACCGGTTCTCTGTTTCTAGACGATGGATACCTTGGTGATATAAATAATGATGTGAGCTCTCTCTATGAAGAAATAATCGACAAGAATCGATCGTACTACAAATGCACGATTTGCGGCCGAAAGTTGTCGAGGAAACAAAGACTCGAAACTCACTTGAGTTGTGTTCATGGCAAAGGTGAGAAATAACACAAGCCAATCACAGTTTTGAATGCGACTACAAATCGTCTTTTACCCTCATATTTATAAAAGAAGGATATCACATTAGGAAGTATAAGAGATACATAGATGATCCCAGTGTACCAGTACCTAAATCTACAAAGCTTGACCGTAGCAAGCGTTCAGCAACACGTTCCAACACCGCCATCTCGATTCCTTCAGTCAGTCGTTTCCACTGAACTTAAAGCAGTGGTGACAACAGAGTAGAGTGCGTCTTACAATGGAGAAACATTTGTTCAAGAGACAGAAGTAACTATATGCGATTACAGAGGTGCGTTGGAACTCTAGTCCACAAATAGTTATGCACTGTCCGAATTATAAAACGATTTTGTTGATAGCTGACAGACAGAGAAGAACAACAAGTAAACTTTAGAGCTGTTATTATTGAAGTGTGACTTGCACTTTTCATTTGTATATATAGAAGGACTTGTATTTTGCACCAAAATAAAAAGATGTAATATTTATGGGAGATCCAGTGATTGGGACATTTAAGAAATTAAGTTATGAAGGGAAACTTGGTTTGTACTTCTCACTACTAACAAGTCTTGTTGACAGATATTTTCAGATCAGAGTTTCAAATAAAGTAAATTGAAGACGTCTTTTAAAAGGTGTTTTTTCTCAAAGGGAACATTGACTACCTCTGTCTTGTCTGCATGCCAAATGTTTGCAATGTGTGGATGATCCACAAGTATTGGAACTCTTACAAAAATGTTTTGCAAGAATAAAAACAGCAAAACAAATTACAGCAATTAGTCACAAAAACAGAGCACAAAACTGAAAAAAAAACCAGCAACAACAATCATGAAAAAAGAAAAAAAATTAGGTGTTGAATTTGTTTGTCTAAGGCATGAAATTTCTACTAAAAATAATGAAGTCTCTGACAGTGTTTGAGGCAACTGAGCTTGACTGTTCCAAGGTTTTCTAACAAAGGCAACCAGTAATGTAGGTTAGGGAAGTAACTTATGTTCATAACTAACAAAGTTCTTTAAGTGTAGATAACAATGTAATTATTGTTAATTATTGTGGAAGTTGTGTACCAAGGAACAGCTAATGAATGTTTGATGATTTTGGCACATCAGTGAACATGAGACATTAATTTGCATCACAATAAAAATATTTTATGATCATGGAATCCAAGAGTCCTTTGAGGTTAGAGAGCAAATCTGTGATATGAGTACATTGGATTAATTGGCAATTTCCATTTAACATAATTGACTGCTGGTTCATGAGAAAATCCATATTAATGTAGAGATTTACTAAAACTTAGTTTGATTGATAAATTTCATGATCTTTAAGTTATAAACATATACATGTATGTATATCTCTTGGTAAGTTTTGTATAACATACCTTTTTATTGAGCCAAAGTTTTAAGCCTCTGAAATTACTCCTTTTCTTAAAACCTTCACATTCAAGGTATTGAGAATTTCTTAGAATTTATGTGGACCTCAGGGTATTTAAATTGCCTCAAATTCAATTCCCAGAAATTCCCAAGAATTCCACCCTTCTTAAATTATAGGTAGTTTGTATAGCTGAGAATTCCTAGGAATTCCTAGGTCACCTGTCATGACCCAAAATAAGCAAGACACTGTATGATATACTAATTATAATATAAATTTATATCATAATATATAGAAACATATTGTTTAGTATACCTTTTTTTGGCTTTCTTTCATCTCTTTGAGTTCTTACTCAGTTTAAAATAATATGTAAATGTCACATCACTATCATAAATGTGCTGATTTATTGCAAAAAAATTTCCATGAATTTCTCGCGATTTTGCCCACATTATTAACCCTTATTGTTAACATTCAAATTCCTCTCACTGTTCTCTTTACATTTAATCTGGTAATGACAAGGAGAATTTGGTTGACAATCAAGAGCTTCCCAAATTGGAGATCATTTCCATTATTCTTATGACCTTTTCATTTGATTCATGGATGATACGATAAGGAGAAATTAGTCATTCTTAGAGGTTAAAGAGTTATTTAAAAAATTGGTGATTCAATCCAAAACATGTAGAACAATTAATACTCACTGTCATATTGTGTTCTTCCAATTGTCTGTATTAGAAAAAGTTGTGTCCATTCACCAACTCCAATCTTCACAAACAAAGTCAGTAGATATCCTGCACTTAAAACCCACAAAAATGGACTGTGAAGCATTGTAATAATGTAGTCCTTCTTGTTCTCTACTGTTTTGTTTTCAGTTCTTGATTTCATGGTAGTTCTTTGGGTAAATTCCTCCAGTCCTATTTCTGATAGAGAATCACAAATAAGGTAGTAAGCTAAAACAGACATTGTGGCAGTACTGACTCCAGGAGTAATGAATGCTGCTGACCAACCAAAAGTTTGAAGTAAGAAATGCTGTTAACATGGGAGAAATGCTTGTTGCTAAGTTACAACCAGCTGTAAGAAGACTCCACAGAGTACCCAGCCTAAATAGACATTCACAGATAAATAAAGAGTTTCAACTGCATATTAGCCAAATAGGTACAGGATGTAAGCAGAATCAGTATTCTACCATAAATGCAGCTGTAATCTGACTAGTTATGCTACTTGCTACAGTATCTGTGATAAACAAAATAACTGACACAAACATGAGCCCTTCTTGTTTGTATCTTGATTGAACAGTAGATGAAATTAAACAATCAGATTATTTGCTCTCCATTTTTATGCATGATAGAAATCCCTCTCTATGTAATTTTTAATTGGAAAGACAAAATGCTTATCCAGGCTATGATGTGTTCAGGGAGTTAAGGTCTGTAACAATAGATATGTACCTCACCTTTCTCATATTCATAAATTTTGAGTATAGTTTAAGGGAAGAAATTCAGCGAGCTTGAAGCTTAAATTCTCAAATGTGTACAACATATTTCAATGTAACTATACTCTGTTATCGACGACGGATCCCCCCTCCGTTTCTCCACCTCCCAAAATTTTATCCGGATTTCTCCCGACCTCTACCCCTGACCTCCCCCCTTACTACAACAATGCATAAAATTGACGTTAAGATTTCCGCGCTAGTCCTTATTTCAATTTTAAGCGTTCGATCATTTTTGAAACTCCAACAATCAGTCAATTTGTACTTATTTTTAGTTACGTGTATACCTTATATCATAAAGCAAACCATACAGTCAAATTAAAACATCTTTTCACAATGTACATTTGCGGGCAAAATGGAGTGAGCTCAATTGAAGAAATGTAGAATGGTTTCCGTGTTTACATAGCCTGATGTAAACACGCGGGAGGTTGGGAGAACACGAGATAAGCGTAGGAAAACACGACGCGAAGCGGTGTGGTTTCCTACGCTTATCTCGTGTCTTCCCAACCTCCCGCGTGTTTACATCAGGCTATGTAAACACGGAAAACCATTTTACATTTCTTTTATAAAATAACTAATGAAAGAGGAACGAAAACTGTGTTTACATACGCTCATGTAATGGTTTTCTGGCCAATCAGAGCGCGCGTACTATTTGAATCTATTATAAAATAGCGTTACGCTTTCGTGACGAAGATTCCGCTTTCAGTTTCTAAAAGCTAAGTAGGGGAGCCCCCTAAAATATGGGAAATTTCCCTTTTGACGTTTTTTAAAAGGTTAAAACGCCCCTCTGTTTGGGCTAGTTTATTTCGATAGCTGCCGTGGGATATTTCCAATTCATGCTGACGATAAAGGCTAGAGAAGAAAACTAGATAGAAGTCGGAAACGCCAAGGTGAGATTTTAGTTGTGGTATATGAGAATAATCTCGCCCTCCCGATAACTCAGCGACACAAAGGTGATACAATTACAGATGTTCGATAATGTACATACATTTTCTTGTTTAGCAAAATCCTTCGTTGAATGAACTCAAAAGCAGGTGCAATTTGTCAGCTTACAATATTAGCGCGGATTTTAACTTTCTTTAGCAGTTGTAATTTTACTCAGACAGGAGCTCCTGACTCAGAATATTTTCTCAAAAATTCGTCAAAATTCGCAGACGGCGGAGATGTGAAATTGGCTTCGTTAGGTTTACTCAGATCCACAATGCCACAGTGAATTTAAACGGGCATAAATCTGGTCGATGAATTTACTGCAAGAAAACTGAGTTAACATGTCCATGGTTGTACAGACGATAGATTATCACTTTACAGAGTAAAGTTCTATTTAAATGTAGTTATATTCCATATCAGCAGTCGTAACGCTGTAAACAACATCCAAATGTCCTCCTCATAAATGGTTAGTTTGATTGTTTGTCCATATTCTACGGTTTACTGTGTCTAACGTCAGTCAGCTGAAGATATTTGGAATAACTCACGCGGTCTGGAGAAGTAACTCCAGGTGAAGTTATAAACTCAGGATCTATTTGAGCTTTACATGAAAAGACAGCAAATGGTACTGATGATTTCCGCTGTGTCTGTTCTCTAATTTGGCTTTCATTTAGTGGACTCCCAAAAACAAATTATTTGTAACTCGTTGCATGGTTTTGTAGGTGACTAGAAGTGAGGATTTGACGATTTTTAATGGTAAAAAGGTTGCTTTTAAAGACTAGAAAAATCGGTCCAAGTTTATCTCTCACAAAAACAAAATGGACTGACCTCGTTTCACTCGTTATGAATCTCCTAAAACACCCAAAACCAAACATCTCAAAGGAACACAGAGACCAAAATAAAGCTAGGAAAGATATTCTTTAAGATACATCCCAGTAGATGGGTTTTCCTTTTAAAAGATTGTTTTTTATGTAAAGCAAATGGTGGTACTTTCGGCTTGGGCTACAACAGGGTCACTGTGTGTCTGATTAGTTTTTGTGAGGGTTATCTTTTTGCATGAGTCGCTATAACGTAGTAGATGAAGCTTATTGAAGAGGGTCCCTGGAAGTGAGGCTGATCTTTTGTTAGGAACATGACATATTCATCATGTCAAGAATTCCACCTCTGTTCTCTGATTTTGAAAATTAGGAGAACCCAACACTTTCCGACATTCAACGTCCTTTATTTAACTGTAAAACCGCTATAGTCCCCCACTTTTATATCGTACAATTTAGCTTCGAGTAACTTTTGCCCATATGTTGGTTTGGGAATTACAAACAGCTCTTTTCAGACTTTTCAATAGGGGAGATGAAATTTTAACTCCCGAGGGCAGCATCATATCAGTTACTGTCAATCATTAACCGACGCCTTCCGTGGTTTGTCGCCTGTATGTGAAACTACCTTTGCCAAATACTAATCGTGGACGAAACATGAATTAAACCACCCATGCAGAAAAACTTAAACCATTTTTTACAATGTTTTCATTCGACGAAAAATGGGGAGTAAACTTACTAGGACATCCAATTCGGCGGAATATTTCCGTAACAATTATTAGGTTACGTGACCCTCAAGGCATTTCCGCTAAAAATAGGGGAACCCCCTCACTTGAGAGGTCAAAAACATCTCGGCGGCCTCTCGAGCGAGTTCCAGTTGTATAGTTTGCATAGTCTTACAAACGGAGAGCTGTTTGCTGTCGGTTTATTATATCAGCTTTCCCTCTTTGACCTCTTTGTTAAGGCTGGTAAGAAAAACTTAAAAAAGGAAGGTTTGGAAACACGGAGGTTAAGATTTTGGTTGTTGTATAATTTTGATTAACATAATTTTGCCGTCCTGATGGCCTCGGCGACAAAACGTAGGTACCTTTAGGCAAGTCTATAGTTTCCGTTAGAATATTTCCAGAGTCCTCCAGTAGGTTACTAAAAAGAGCTCGGGAACTCCGCAGGGTAAGAGTTTTGGCTCTGTAGTAGGACTAGTAAATGTGGTTGAACTCACCCTCCTGAAAACTCAGCGACATACACCGTAGTTGCAGTTTATAGATTTTCGCCAAGTTAAAATTAACTATTCCCTCGTTTGAACAAACCCCTTCTTTCCAATGAAGACCCTACAAAATAGCGGAATTCTGTCAGCTTGCACTGTTGGGGCGGCCCTTTAATTTTTTTTACGCAGAGTATGTTTACATAGAATATTAATTATTCGGTGAAGAGTCGGGGAACATTGATCGCATTCATAACACTGTATCACGGTCAGGATACATTTTGCTTTACAAATGTAGTTACTTCTCTGTCATTCTAGTCCTAACACATCCAAACATCCGTGTGTGATTGCACCATTTACCTACGTAAATCGTTCTGGGAAAAATCGTCTGCGGATATTTCACCCACGATTAGCCCCTTGTATCTAACACAAGAATAAACAGATTCCTAAATGCTAATTGTTCAGTTCACCAAAACTGAAACAATTAGATTTCTGATTTGGTGTAGAACTGATAGAAAACTGCCAGTAATGACACACTGTCCTCTGATGATTGCCTGTCAGCGAAAACCAAGTTGTACATTTTTCCTTGCTACTATCGCAGAAATAACTCCAACGCTATCCATGCGACAAAAACATAACCAACTGAAGGCGTCTACATTTTACATTTATGTTCAGAAAAAGATTATGAATGTTCGAGTTTGTGAAGGAATGTGTGACGTCATGAGTTTCCGGTTTCAGTTTCGATGGAGGGAAACCCCCTTTTTCCCCACTGTTCGGGGAATTTCCCTGGTTACGCCTTGAGATGTTTAAAAAACTTCCGTCGCGTTTGAGAAGGTTTCACTATAGTGATTGATTGAAAATGAATCTTTTAAGGGAAGTTCCAAGCGTGGACAAATCGTATTCCCTTCTGTTTAGGCTGTTATAGGAACCCGTTTTTGATTACTACATGGTTCAATAACAAGGCGACGAATTCTGGTTGTAAGTTGCGGTTAAACTATTGCCCCGTTTACTAGGGATAGAATCCCTAACGACATCCTAGAATCAATCCATAGACTCGATTAAGCTCAACTGTTTAATTCCACTCTCCTATTTCACTTCAGTTACAACGGGTATGGTAAAGAGCTACTCTGAGAAACTTGTAACGAAATCACTCTCTTTACTACATTCTCTTAACATTTGGTGATTGGTTGTTTGCAGTAAGTACTGATATAAAGGTTATTCAAGGTTGCGTCGATTATGCAAACCTTTCAATGTGCCCAAACTCACCAAAAAGGCAGGTGCTTCTAGCTATTGATAACAAATGACAGTCTCTTGTAACCTTAAAAAATGGTCTCTCTTGATATAATGTTTACACGTATTATCTGATATGTGTCACGCCCGTAACACAAGGGTCTCCGACAAAGTAGCAGAGGTGTTATTACATTCGAACTCAGATGATCTCTAAACGTTGTTAAAATACAGCTGTCTACGCATTTACCTTTAAGTGATTCCAGGTACACATGTGTTAAGTTGGCACAAGGTTTTGTCAGCTGTTTTTTGCATTATGTGATTCTTTTGCACTATAATTATTATTCCGGGCTATGGTAGATGGTGTCAAATTAATGTGAATTGGCTGTTGACCTTACATTAAGACTTGAATAAATGGTAGTTTCTATTAAGGCTTTGTCAGAAAGCGAATCTTGTGATTCTTTTCCCCTTTCCGGATTGAAAGGTTATCTGCCTTGCCCAGTTCAGAGCTTAAAATCTGTAGAACCGATAAGGTTACCCTTTTACAGACTTCTCGGTACCAATAAGGTGCACCACGCACAGCATAGCGTAGCGTTATCCAGGGAACCGTAAAAACTCTTCCCTGGTTTATAAACAGGCACTTTCCTCAAACTGTACCTCATTTCGAACACTGTGACTGATATCGTCAGCTCTTTAAACTGTTTGCTGCACCCATTTACATTGTTTTGCTGTCTCAAAAATATTGAATCTTCGTGCTCTTACAAATCATGTTTGTCAAACCCTTTTGTGGTCTGATTGTGGCTGAATTGATTTGCTGTTAAGGGCGGAAATAGCGTTGTTATTTTTCCTTTAGGTTGACAGGTCATGTGACTTATCTAAACGCGTTGTGCGCCAAGGTCGCTCTGTTTACACTGAATAACACAGGGTTGGTTGTGGACTCAAAATCAATGTTACCAATCCTGCTATAATAGCTCTAATTCTCCGAATGGAAAGCACCTCGATTCCTACTATCGTGGGAAATTGTCATTTTCCGTCAAAGCCTTGACCTTTCTTCAAGAAACAATTGTGGAATACTCAAACTGTCTTGATTGTTTTCCCGCCCATTTATATCATTATCAGACAAAGGTTATTAAGAAAACTCAACTAATGGACGGTGTGAAACGAAGGAATGGTTATGTTGTATTATTGGGCTTAACAGGGCTATACTTAAATTTAGTTAGGAATTATACCCTGGGCTAAGGCTTGGTTGTAGACTGAGGTATGCTCTGCCACCTAGAGCAGGTATAAATGTTGAAAGCCCTTCCCTTTTCGATTTCAGCTTAATACAACCAACGTCCGGTGAATTGATCTCAAAATTGATATCATGAAGTTTTTTAGGAATATTTGGTTTCTTTCTGCCGTGATGGCGGAAGTGTGGTAAGGTCAGCGTTGATGAAGGGACATCTACCCGACGGTAAGAAAAAAAACAGCTTAATTACACTAACTTTCTGTTATGGAAAAATGTCACATGATTTATCATTTTTCCAGGGTGATTAGCACAAACACCACCCTTATTTTACAGTTTCGCTCAAGCATGATGAACACATAAAAGTTAAACCACTTGTGAACGGTCTTGTTTGATTTTACCGGGTATGGTCTTCACCATGAGAAGTGATGTGGGGTTTCCCAGCTGCAGAGGAACGTACAATTCAGATCTGGAGACTTAACAAGTGAATTTAGCTGATGATATTCGGGCAGGTGATTAAGTCCCCAGTCCCCCTTTACATGCAGGTCATTAGATCACAACAAAAAATACTGGGAATATGGAAGTTAATCAACTGCTTGACCTAACCCAACCTTAATAGGGATAAGCGTATTTCTCAGACTGTGTGGAATAATTAAATGTGATCTCGTAAGGAACATTAAAAATAAAACAAAATAAAACTCAGAAACAATTGTTGTCCTTATTCGTGCCTTCGGGTTATGTAACATTATTGAAAAAGGACCACACAGTACGATCTTTTCTTCGCTTTGTCCTCAGAACCTATCTTCAGGTAAATCAGTTCCTCTTCATTCTACTTTTCCGTTATCCAATCGTAAGGTCTCTATCGTTCTTCTCTACACTCCTCCCCAGCCTCGATGGAGTCCCTAGCACGCTGACAGAGTTTTGGGGGGGGGGGGGGGGGGGGCTGATTTTGTCGATAAGATCCACATATATCTCTCCGTTAAATCATTAATCAGTGTGTAATTGTTTAATCACAAGGCATGCCGGTACCGGTGCGTGTACCTTATGTATCATATCTTATGTATGGCAGGAATCTTCTTTACACGGCGTTCTTTTTTAAACCATGATTTCGCCGCTTCTACAGCTTATTTTAGTTTCGATGGGTAACATATATCAAGCACTGTAGATTTAGTTTTGACTATTTTTCCCAAATACTTTACTTCGATCACGTTGTTTGAATGAACTTATCAGTGTTTTTGTCCTATGTTGGCTAAATAATCCAACGTATTTGATTCTTTACTTTACTTCAGCTGGTATACCATTTAGGGTTGAAACTGTTCAGTGGCTGGAACGATCAAGCCCCAATGCTTGGAGGCCAACCGGAGAGATCCTAAAGATCCTTGTCCCCTATATACTTGTCTGATTCTTTTTCTCTCGTTATAGACTTTCCCTCGCGTTTTAAAAAAAACCGTCAGATTGTACACCGCAATTTGATGATGCAACCCTAAAAGGTAATAAATAACAATTAAAATAAACACAAGCTATTCAATAAGGTATGGTCATCCAGTCAATTAGGGGTACGGCAATCCTTTTAAAGAGAGGCACACACAGGGACCTGTGCCGCTTAGTGATCATGGTAACAGGAAAATGCAGAGCAAATTTTGCAAGTCAACAAAATGATGTAATACGTTTGACAGCCGTTTCAAAACTGCTGCTCTCCTGGCTATTTTACGCATCTGTATGTTCGGGCGGTCTATTTTTGGCATCCCTATTGCGTTATATTCTAATCATGCATGTTTTCTTCTTTCTGTTAGCGATGGCGGAGGTGTTACTTTGAAAGAAGGTGACAACGAGTACAGCAAAGGAGAACCAACAATGCAGTACACTTTTACTCGGAGGGACTGCAAAGTGAACTGCAAAGATGTCAAACTACACGCCATACTCTATAGCAACAGCAGCGGCTCAGCTCCTTCTGGGTACGACGATTAATCAATCATTCCTTTTTGTATTCATTTTGATAGAGATTGATTACAATCATCTACAGTTCGAATGGTGTGCGTTCATGAAAACTTCGCCGTGCTTGCAGCAACACCTCAAGGTAAGATGGGAGGTAGCGCTGTCATGACTGGGACAGGCTCAATGCATGCCCCGTCACCAACATCACTCGATCTGGCCGATTCTCTATTCGTCCTCTGGCTATTTGAAAGATTGATAAAACCTGACACTAACAAATTGTGAACCTCAAGTTAGCCAATCAGATATATGCAAATCAGACAGAAACCGAACATTCAGATGCTCTCGCAAGACTTTTTTGCTAATTTGGCACCTTACCCCCAGCACTCAGAGACATCAGTAACTGAAACGTTTAAAAGTAGACTCTGAAGTTGACGAATTTGTCCTTTCCGTACTCACCATACCAAATTATTTTTGTCAGGAAATTGGGAAGAAGCTTTGGATGACGCTACACGTGTCCTGCTTCAATTGGCACCAACTTTCATTGAAGCAATAGCAATCGGTAAGTTCTCTGCAATTCCTGAGACATGCATAAAATGTCTCCGATGATGACCGAAAGATTGGACTCATCTGACCATTTGATCATTCGGCAAAAAGCTTGTGCTGGGGTTCCGCAGTGGCCTGATCTCCGTAAATCATTTCACACCCTAATTTATTGTCTTAATTTCGACTTGCCATTTGACAGATCTTCTTGCAAAAGCACAATGCAAATTCCAAATATTTCTCATTTTGAAAAGTAATCCGCCTATTCTTATAGGGGTTTTGGATTCAGTTGTAAGTTTTTGAATAGTTAATGAAAAGCTTCTATATCATTACGTATATATATACACTGTGATGTTTTACAATGATACCAGGCCTAGAAATGTTTTACCAGCACACGTGTAAAATTACGATGAGCCTTATCGCCCACGCACTTTACAACTTTTTTTCGAGGGGGTCGAGGATCCTTTTTCATTTATTAATAAAGCCGACTTTTATTGTCATAAATTAGTATTATTTTTATATAACATACAGAATAATACATGGCTGCTTAAAGAAATGGAACTTCTCTTCGAGTGTTCAACCCGATATCCCCTCTTCCCCTGTTCTCACTCGTAAGCTATCGTGTTGATCACTCGAAGAGAAATTCCATATCTACGCGCACCCATGTATACCTCTCAATTTCTTAACCAGTCTCCATTTCACACTCGGTCTCGAGTCTGGTAATTTACTTTGACTGTGTACATTGCGAGACATCACTAAAGTTAAGATTTGTAAGATTGAAATAGAAGTACAAGTTGAGGTCCTTTATTATCCGCAATGCGAAAAATGATCTTTCTTGATATCAATTTTTTTCAATTTCTTTAAGGGGCCAGTGCATGTGTACAACAACACTTGTATCAAGAAGCCATTACCTGGTGTCAGAAAGGATTGCAGTATCCTTTGACCAATGTAGAAAAAAGCCAATTCTGCTTTGGAGATTTCTTTCATTTAATACTCATGTAAAATAGCGAAAAGTAGGCGGTTCCCATATCTTGTTGACTCTGATAAATACGAATTCAAGAAACCGGGCGACTTGTCATGTATATTAGACGGCCAACAACACCAGAAATCATCTTAAACAGTACTGGGTTCAAACGTTCACCTGAGTGATGCCCTTAACTATATCAGCTCTTACCATAATGCTCAGTAGGTGCCAAACAACTCCAAATTCCTATCAAACCTCATGCCTAAAAACAAAGTTCTATAATTCCTTTTCTCTCATGTCCTATCACTGGAGTTAAAACCGTCTGCCTGCGCCATTGGCAGTGTCATTGCCAGCTCCAGTCACCGCAAGTGTGCGGAGTCAGGTGCACATTTACATGTAAGCTTATATATTCGTTAACACAACTAATCTAGACCATGAGAATTAAGTGCACAATTTTGCACAATAATGCTGGCTGTGCTTCTTGCACTGGTAGTACTTCTGCTTCTACCACCCTCACCATTACCGATAATAGAAGCAGTAGAGGTGGTAATAACTGTATTTATTACTTTCAGCTATTGTGGCCAATTTTCATTACACTGGATTGAATGCTGGCATGAACTGTGTTGAGTTTGAAATTGTAGTGTAAATAGAACTGACCTAAAACTCTTTAGAAGGCAAATTCTTTGACTCCAGCCTTTTAAGATTGACAACAACAATAAGAAGTTACTTGATTTGTGGACCAGTGTGATAATCAACCAACTGATGGCACAGATGAAACGAGAACTAATCAGGAAATTAACACTAACCGTGACGATACCAAAGAGAAAATCGAGGTAAGAGAACGTTTACGACTTTAAAATAATCGAAAACCAAGAGGTAACGCGGAAAGGGACGCTTCCATGGAAGACAGACCAGCTCAATTTTTCCGTATATATATATATATATATATATAGTAGTTAAGTGCACTATAAGGGCGTAACGAAAAGGCCAACTCTCCTGTCCAGAAATGTCCTCAGTCCATATCCAGCTGGCTTTGTTGCATAAATTGAGTAGCACCATAAGCAAGTCTGGCCCATGTAATAAGCCATCGAGAAACGTAATTAAGGATAGATAAGCCAAGGGGATAAAAGGTAGTCAAACAATTTCAATATTTCTAATTTTAAACCTTAGGATATACAAATCAACCATCAGCTACCTCAAGCAGCTGTCCAAAGATCCTCCACTATGCAAACAATTTGCATTTTTCTATTGAGTAGGGGACAAAGCTGGAGAAGGGAGGAGTTCCTGCAGTCTCGGCAATGCTTATCATGGGCTTGGAGATTTCAAAAGAGCCATCCAGTATCATGAACGTCATCTAAAAATTGCCAAAGAAGGGGAGACAAGGCTGGAGAGAGGGAGCGAGTTACAGCAATCTCGGCAATGCTTATTGGAATTAAGGAGATCTGGAAAGAGCTGTAAACCTGTATCGTTCTTGCGTCGTAATTTTTGACGTTATCCGAGCCAATTTGCGGTTCAAAGATGATTGGAAGATTAGCTACCGCGACATGCAAAGAAACGCATACACTTATTTGTGGTGTCTTCATTTAAAACTAGATCAAATTTTGGATGCGCTTTTACTGCTGAACAAGGACGTGCACAGGCTCTTAATGATCTGATTTGTTTTAGGTATGAGTCGGGAGGAATACAGCCTGGGCCTCACACTCCAGGGAATTGTGACCTTGAGGTCCTTGCAAGCTGTGCTGTTCCAAATACAGTTTTCATGGCTATAGATGTTACATCGGGCGAGATATTCTTCTGGTTTATTAACAGCTTTCAAGATATTCAACTGAGAAGTACTGAGATAAGTAATTATGGCTCGTTCGAAGATGTCAATACCTTTATTGGAAGCTTAATGAACACAGCATCAAGAGAGTTTAAAAGAGGTGTTATTGAATGTGAAGATCGCTCTCTTGATGAGCCATGCGCCGAAGAATTAGCGAAGAAAAGGTCAGATCATGGTTATTTCTCTCCTGAATGCTCACCGAAAGCTGCCTTGAAGATGTTGTATGACGTTATCGTTGAGCCGATTGGTGATCTGATCAATGGCGATGAAATTATCTTTGTTCCCGAGAGTTCACTGTGGTCAGTCCCTTTTGCTGCATTGATCGATTCCGAGTCAAATTATTTGTGTGACTCTTTCCGAGTTCGAACGACCATCCCTAACTACTTTGAAGTTGATAAACAATTACCCAGACGACTTCCACAATAAGAAAAGTGCTTTACTCGTGGGTGATCCATGTTTAGAGGGGGTTCTTTTCGAGGGGAGGAAGCTCGATCCACTGCCATGTGCGAGAGAAGAAGTTGAGATAATCGGGAGAATCCTTGGCGCTAATCCTCTTATTGGTGAAGAAGCAAGAAAAGATGAAGTGTTGAGGCGACTTCCCTGTTGCCTTGGTGCACTTTGCTGCACATGGCCGAATGGAAACAGGCGAAATTGCTTTAGCGCCACGACGAAGTACTTGCTCATCACTGCCCTTTGTTGAGGAGGATTTTATTCTAACAATGAAAGATGTGCTGGATATTCGGATACGAGCGAGGCTGATTGTGTTAAGTTGTTGTCACAGTGGTCGTGGAGAGATTAAGGCTGAGGGAGTTGTTGGAATTGCAAGAGCGTTTTTAGGTGCCGGCGCTCGCTCTGTTCTCGTGTCGCTGTGGGCGATTGATGACAAGGCTACTCTCGTGTTTATGAAACATTTCTATGAAGAACTGGTTACTGGCAAGCTTGCAAGTGAAGCTCTTAACCAAGCTATGAAGAGCATGAAAGAGTCTGAAGAGTTCAGCGATGTGAAGTACTGGGCACCCTTTGTACTCATTGGGGATGACGTCACACTGGAATGAATTTGAAGATAGGAGTTTGGATATTGTCAGATGGAGGTAGGCAAATATTAATTGATATATTTTTGAATCAAGCTCACATCATATTTGCACGAAGAGAATCAATCACGCCAAGGTATAAGTTTGCCATTCAAATTTTAGTGCTCCGAAAATGATCAAATTCGCGAGCGGCTAACTGCAACGGCTCTTATGTCTTCAAAAATGATTTGCTCTTAGTCACGCAATCGCAACGTATGATGTGCAATGAGCAGCAAAATGATATTCTGGTTTAATGGAAGACTTTAACCAAAACTTTTCCAAGGATGTGTAATGATGAACATGATGACGTAATATCAGTCTCGTTTGTGTACAATGTATATCAAAATGAGTGAAAGGAATATTAGCTCGTTCCGCGCTGTTGCTACGCATAGCTCGTACCGTAAATGTTGATTATTAAGTTCATCACTCCTTCAATTTCTGATACTTCTACATATCGGTGTGTTAAACAGGTTTCTTACTTCAGGAACGTATTCAACCTATGTTAAAATGAACAGTTTCTATTTTCCTTTCTGACCCTTTTTATCCTGTTTGTAGAAAAGACGAGATCCTTGCTGATGGTTTTTGGCAACGATTTGAAACCAACTTCTCCGGCGACAGGAACTTCCTCGGTATTTTCAGCGATTTAGCTTGGTTTTAAAGGCATAATGTCTCAGTTTTAAACGTCCTGATTATCTCGGCATGTAGCGATATTGTCTGTCAGTAAAAATACACTAGTTTTTAAAACCTTAACTCAATTTTAATTTCTTAGTGTATAGTATGAAAGACAACAGTGTGTTGCAGAATAGTCGGTGAACTATGGTAGATTTTTTTGCTTACAATTGAATTTTAAAAAACTAATTTCCGTTTTATACTGATCACGATTGAAATAGTTAAAGTATTTTAAGAGACTCAAGAAGTAGTGGGCACTTCCTCAGTTAAAAAATTTGGCGAATTTTTCATTTGTTTCTGGAATGAGTAGAAAGTTAAACTTGGAAGATTTATTCACAAAGAATTTATTTCAAAGGACCATCTACTTTATTTGTAGATTGGGAAGCAGTTTATTTCGCTAGTAGGTCGTGTTGGTGATGTTTTTCAATATTGAATCTTACGAATGTTTCAGTTGCATCGTAAAATTTAATTCAATTTTAAGTTGAGATTTCCGTTCTTGGTCAATTGCAGCATCGAGGTAGTTTCTATGCAAATTGAACATTAAAGTTTGCCGTATGTTTTTATAACTGTGAATCTATGACAATCATATTTTGTCTATATACTTCATATTAACTCATTACTGCCAAGATCGTTTTCATATTTACTATCTTAATATAGTTTTTAGTTTTCGGTTTTTAGAAAAGAGTTTTGATATCATGTCAAGATCCTTGTCTTTTAAATTTGCTTGAGTTGGATTTTTCTTTCATGAGCCCTCTCTGTAGAGACAGTTTTTGTAGCGAGTTAGGTACAGTGATTGACTCGGAAAGTTATTGTAATCCCTTTGACTTACTTTGTTATCGTGTGAAAAAATAAAAACTGAGTAACAGAATGTCCTTTGTTATAGATCTGGGCCCAGTTGTTCAAAGAGTGGATAACGCTGTTCAACAGATAAATCACTATCCAGCGGATAACTGTTGAGAAAACGTACTGCGCTATCCAGTGGATGGCGATTTATCCAGTGGATAGCGTTATCCTACTTTTGAACAACCGGGCCTGATGATGGAACTCAGCCCGGCAACATCTTGTAGCCCCGAACAGGACGGATTCGAAGCTCAAGCTCAAGCATTGTTAATAACACCCTCTGCGAAATTGGAAGGAAGGAGATTCGATTCTCGAGGGGAACTCAATCTTTTTTCAATCAATTTGAGTTCCCCTCGTTTAGTTCCTCTTCCCTTTGAGTCACACTCGTTACGATTTGGAACAGCTTTTATTTTCTCCTTTTCTGGTTTGAGTCATTGAAGATGTCGTGAATCGTTAAAGGGCGTGTAATACATGTTTTCCTTATTCAATGTAAAAAAGTGGCATAGAAAACGAACTTGCAGTTCGTTTTGTCCAATTTGACTTATTTCAGGGAAAAAAAATCGGCATTTTTAAATGAAATTCCACTTCCGGTGAAAACAGTAGCGAGAAGTGGTGACGTAAATAAGCGGTGGCACTAAATATTGCGCAACACGTATTCCACAGTGTAATTGGTATGGCAGCTCCTGCAAATAGCAATAGTTCTGCGGACGATGTTTTTTTTTTTTTAGGGAGTGGAGTGACTCGAATGCCTTAAGATTAGTATATGGCAGCGATGGGGATAATCCAGAATCTTTAGGGGAGTCGGGCCACGTCCTTAACAATATGAGCCGCGTAGGGTTCACCGAAACGATCCGCACGAAGACAGAACGGAACATGTTGACAGCGTTAATGGTCGTCTCGGAAACTCAGACTGGTATTTAATTTACCGTGTTATTTATTTGTATTCGGCAAAAAATCCAATAAAGCAAGGGTACAACCTAAAGGAATGCATAGAAATTTTTTAAGCTGAGCTTCCGAAGGTGTTTTATATAGTCTATCAAAAATACAATAAATATGTGGAAATGGAGAGGGCTTACGCTTGGGAAGGATACAGCTGTTAAATCGTTTATTATCCCTAAAGTCTTGAGTAAAGCGTCGTTGATTACAGTCACAGATGATTTAATTAAAGAGGTCAACAGTCTGATGTACCGTTTTAATTGGAAAGACAATGATAAAATTAACGCGCCGCTCTTATCAATGATATCGAGGATGGAGGGCTTAAGATGTTGGATATTCAGTCGATGATCCTCGCACAGAGGGTGATGGTATTAAAAAGATTTACAAATAAAGATTATAACAGCTCTTGGAAAATAACATTGAATTACTTCCTTTCTCAGGTAGGGGGAATTTGTTCTTAAGTGTAATTTTGATACCAGACAGTTACCTATCTAACTTCCGACCTTTTATAAGGAGTGCCTGGACGCTTGGTCCATGTTAAGGCAACCTTCGATACTTTCGTATGAAGATGTAGGTCACCAGGTTATATGGAAAAATAAAAATATTACTGTCCAAAAGATCTCACTTTTCGAAAAACACTTGCTTTCTAAAGGAATTGTTACGATCGGTGATCTCATTTCTGACACTGGAATCTTCTTAAGGGTGTGAAGGTATTACATGCAAATTTATCTCCGATACCACATTTTAGTTAATGAGCGTCGTGGACGCCATTCCTCGTGACTGGAGGCGTATATTATTAGACAAAGCGCTCAACATCTCCCTTCTCATACAGATGACATAATTTATTTGAAATTAGAAAATTCTGATGTAATGCTAGCAAAAATCACGTCCAAATCACTTTATAACGCGTTTAAAAGCAAAAAGCATATCCCTCCAACTGCGCAAAAAAAGTTCGATGAAAAATTTCCACAGTTTCCGTTTGACTGAAGAAGAAAATATACTCCTTGCCTTTTACCGTCACAATTGAAACTAAAATTAGAGAATTCCAATATAAAGTATTAAATAATATAGTATTTACAAACGAAAGATTGTTTAGGTGGGGATTGTCGGATTCGCCTTTATGTACTTTTTGTAGAGTGGTTGAATCCTTCGAACATATATTTTTCTACTGCAATGTTACAAAGGCCTTCTGGGAAGCTTTCTGTTCTTGGCTTGGTGAATGTCAATTTAACTTTCAAACATTTTCAATAATGGATATATTTTTTGGAGTTTTCAATGCGGAAGAGGACTTGATTATTCAAATCATCTAATACTGACAGCTAAATTTTATATATACAAGTGTAAATTGAATTCTAAGAATCCCTTCATACGAGTTTATAAGGCCAAGATCGGGGAGATATACCAGGTAGAAATGAAGATAGCAGCAAAGCGGAATAAATTAGCAAAACATTTTCAGAAATGGGATAAGCTTTTGCCACATATCGGTTTGTGGGATGGGTGTCGTCCAAACAATGCAGAGTAGCAGAAGAAGAAGAAGTCAAATTTTATTGTAAAGCATACAATTTCGCTATATACTATTTGTAAGATACTGTAAGTAACTTACCGTAACATATTAAAATTAGTGTAATATGTGGTAAAATAATGTAAATGTAGAGTATTGTGTAGGTAGTGTAAGTAATCGAGAGTAAGTCATCTTCTGTAATCAAGTTTTTTGTAAACTATACTTTGTTAGTAGTGTGTTCTCAGTAAATTATTGTAAGTGACGTATTGTAACCGAGTCCTGTAGTGTATTCTAAGTAGAATAAAGTTTTGTAAAATGCCAAAAAAAAAAGAAAGAAAGAAATTTCAAAAAAAAAAAAAAAAATCTTGTGCGGTAAACAAAATCCGAAACACTTTTGCAGCGCATTTTGCAACGTCTTTCAATGGATTTAAACCCCTAGCCTTTGAGAGTACATGTTAATGCAGATATATGTCATACAGCACTAGCGGTTGTGCCTGTTTGTTAGGAGATATTTATGTATTGCTTTCCTTTATCTCCGAAGCATTTTCATCTTTAAGCAAGTTGTAACTTCTACATTTCTTTGTGTGGCCTGCATAATTATCGAACCCTGTTTGTGTTTGCTTCCATTGAAAATACTAAAAGATAGTTTTGCAATCTGGAATCGGGATCTTTTGAGCTATATTCAAAATTAAAAAAAATTGTCCTTCTGATCTTTGAATGTATTTCCACTGCTGTGAAAACCGTGACACAAATTCTTCAATTGTTGTTTCTTTGCAGGGTTTCTCAAAGGAAGCAGCAAGAGGGGTTGGCGTGGATTCCCATATAGAAATAAGGGTCAGTTATAGGATCATGTATAAAATTCTTTATATCAAACCAACAAAATTGCACATCACATTACAAACCCACATCAACGAATTCTCTTTCTTTGACATGTGTTTCGAATTCATGCAAAGGTTCAGACAGGTCAGTGTCTTCTATGGGCTCAGCGCTGGCTCTCGAACTGGCTTCCCCACAATCTTTCAATAGATGAGAAAAAAGGTGCTTTGAGAGAATCGATAAAGCTTTAGTTATTTAATATTCGTAAGGTTTCTATGTAAATCAATTTTTTACTTACTCTCATGACCTCTAACTTTTGAAGAGCTTAACTTCTCCTCGGTTTTTTGTCGAGTGTGGTCGCGATCGGCCACTTCCGAATCCTCGCCGTCTGCCGACTGTATGGGTCTCTTTTTTACTTCAGAATCATTTGCTTCCAGTAGGGCCTGAATCATCGGTATAGCACTAGGAAGAAGTTGTTTTTTTTTTCTTGAGGCCCATTTCAACCATGTAGCTTTTCTCATCGCAATCGGGAAAAAATGACTGCTACAAACAACAAAATGTTCGAACGGCTCGATGAAATGGGCTCCTTTCACTTGAACAAATTAACCCTTTGTTGTTTCAAATTTGCTTCATTTGGAAATCTTTGCATTGTATGCCCAGTTTTGTTTGAATCAGTACAAAACTGGACGACACAACGCTTTACCATTATGAAAAAAATCGAATATATTGAAGCAAATTGTAAGTAAAACAATCTTGACGAGACCGGTAATCAACGGCTGTGGAGAAGACTTATACGTATCTCACGCGAGTGTAAAACGAAACTTTGGAGGTCACAGAAAAGATTGCGCCATTCAAGATAGCGCTTGTCTCGAGTTTGGAAGAGCTTTGACAGAGTGAAAATGGACTTTTGAGAAAAGACGAATGGTGCTTTTGGTATACTTGATATATTTTACTAAACGTGAAAAGAAAATGTACGGTTTTTTGCTTTATATGCCCTGAGAGCGAGGAAAGGTTAACTTGGTGAAAACCAAGTCTTCCTGGCGAATTTTACAAATACAAATACAAGCTAAGTGCCTAGAACAGGCTATTGTATCAGTCGTTTTATTATCTCAATCTGACAAAATATCCTTAGGCTTCAAGTTGTGGAGAGTGACAATGAAAAATTTCTTGGGTAGTAGATACATCACGAACATAGCCGATGAGAGAGTTCTTTAGCCGGTGAATTGATGAAAAACGAGCAAATTTCAGATCATGAGATAGGTTTGGCTCATGCGGTGTTAACTCGATACTGGCAAAAAGTAGTTAACTTGCTTTATGTTGTACTGGTTAGAATTCATTTTTAAAATCGTTGATATGTACTCACAAGATTAATTTCATGACATAGCCATTCCAAGAAAAAAATTGAAAGGGCTAGGGTTAACATTTGAAAAGGGATCTTTGAGGAAATCTCTTTAGCGGCCAAGCTATAATCTACTTTAACTAATCACTCAAACTGTTTGTTCTTCTTAGTTCGCATCTTCTTTGTTTGCTGTTTCTCTGATGTAGTCGATGTCGTTTTGCTCGACGATCGTGGCTGGCTGTTCTTTTTCTTTCTCTTAAAACGTGACGGACGCGAAGCCGAGCTCGTTTCAGGTTCATCTTCACCAGCATTTTCGGAACTGCTGCTTTTCGAAGTATTTTCAAAATCTTCACAAAAATCTGCACTCGAACTATCGCAAGAATCCTTGCATCTCTCTGCCATTTTCCTTTCGATATATTATCGAGTGAATTAGAAATTCATCAGGCGCTAGTTTTGATTGGTCAATGGGCTCTCGTCCAGGAGGAGTCCTAACTCGTGGTAATTTCAAACTTAAAATAGTCTTGTATGTGAAAACGCCGTGACAAAAATACAGGGCAGTTGAACGCTCCAAGTAATGGGCTCCTGGTTCTACCAACAGAGCTGTGACGCCACAAGTTAGGAGTGGGGCGAATTTAAAGGGGTTCTTTGTTCCCTTAAAGAGATCTGGTCGTATTCTGGAAACATGAAATAAGTCATAATGTGACCTACAGACAAAACAACGAGAGACGAATTCATATTTGGTCCTGATAACGCCCAGATAAGCGAGCAGATCTTGAAGAATGCCCCTGTGACTGATTTTGTGGGAAGACCTTCACAAGGGTGCTCCAGATTTCCTACAGCCGAGGAGAAGGAAAAGCCACCATTTTATAGCTTGATTCTCAATTGAAAGATAGAGGTTCAAATTTAAAATGTATTAATTTATATTGAAATTCATCTTGTGAAAGTTTCATAGAAAGTCACATCGTCGCGGAAGGGGACTAAGCCTTGCTGGACCCAGACCCAACAACATTCTTGGAGTTGCTCGGATCAGTTAAGTTGAAAATGGCGGGTATTGTGAATGTCAGTGATCACGACTAGGAACATTTGATTGGAATTATGTAACGATAAGAGTATTCCACACTTTTCAGAGGTGTAATGGCTTCAAATCCTGCTACTGATGACCTTGAAGTTTTTGAAGAATGATCGAAATGATCGCGAAAATGAGAACGTCGAGATCAAGAGATGGAAGTGCATGGAAGTGCATAGACACTGAAGGTGTGAAGGTGAACAAAAAAACGAACGCGTTCAGGAATCAAGTGAGAAAATAAAGCGCCAGATGCAGTCGTCGATTCAAAATGTGATGCCAGCGGTCGCTAGAAATGTACAAGTTCTTGGAGTGTTAGCAGTGAATTCCTCAGACGAGTTTCAAATGAAGTCCTCGAAAACAACCGCTAAAAACTGCAAAAGATAAAAATACTAGGTCACCGGTTAAATCACCCGAAAAAGATGATGATGCAAGTTTGCTGAGTCTGAGCTTTAACCAAATAGCAAAATTATAGCAGACATTTTGCTTAACAGGATAGTCATTGGCATGTTGTTGATCTCGCGAAAACGATCCCCTCCCTTCTTATCAATGTTGCTAGCTGACTATATCCATGTTCATAACTTAGATTAGAAAATCTGAATTCAGGACAAGGGGGGGGGGATGTTAGTCTGCGCTGCCGATCTGTGATGGCTATAGATTTTGGTAAAAAGCTGGTTTTTACATGAACTCTTTGAAAAAATTTCATTCATCCGACTGTAAACTATTTTTAAACTATTAATTTTTTAAATGCAGTAGCTTTTACCTTGGCTGGTCTGTCTTTTTCTGACATGATGGCTGACTCAACTGTATGTGACATCATATTTACTACTTAATGGTAATTTTTCTCTCTTGTCTTTTAGTCCCAAAGTTGTCCAATTTGTTTTGACACCATGGTCAAACTCAGGTTCTCACAGGCTATCATCTCTCACTTGTGGGCATCTCTTTGGAAGAAGGTAAATGTTTTGATGAGATGGAGTTCTTTTAACTGAAAGGCTCAAGTACTATCTGCTGTTGAGACATTGAGCTCTAGCTGAGTCTCCTCCTTTTGTGAATCTGGACTATATCTAAGAAAGTGGTGAAAATGGATTCTAATTGATCCCAAGTGAATGGTTTTAGGATTTTCATGATAAACTAAAAAATTTCTCATATATATATATTATGCATGCTCACTAGTTTTTCTAGTTTGAGCACTCTGGCATGGCTTAGATGATCCCACATGTTTGAGATCACTTGGGTGGCTATATGGTCTTACCTCCATCTTAGCATCAGCACTGCACTGATGAGGCCCAGAAGGCCGAAACAGTACTGTCTGCAGTTAGTTATATATTGAATTAGGACTCTGTAACAATTGCATGTTAAGGCCCCTGAGGAAGGCAAATGCCGAAATGCGTCGGGTCTTGAATAAAGCGTTGAAAACGGAAGCACATTCTCCATTGTGCAAATATATATATATATATATATATATATATATATTTTTTTTTTTTTTTTTTTTCCTGAAAGCTACATTGAAAGATGGTCAAAAGCCAAGGAGGAGGAAATGACAAATGTCCACAGTGCAATGCACCTGCAAGAAAAAGAGACATAAGAATAATATTTTTACACAAAAGCCATCAAGTTATCAATACAACAGAACATGACAGGGCACTGACAGATCTGGAGAGAGAGGCTTGTGTATTGCTGTAATACCAATTGGCGAGGTAAATGCTGGAGAAGACATAGGTGCATAGTGCATGACTGTGTATCTCAAAGTTTTAGGCTTGTCAGTATATTTTTGCATAATGCATGAATCGTATCCTTAATCTTAGGATAAATGATGATTTGATCTAGTACCCTTGTTCCAATAAATACCCCCTCTAATAAGTGCCTGCCCTCAAATCTGTTTTTGTTAGTGAGCATCCCTATTTCAATAAGTGTCCCTATTGCATATAAAAGTAACCTAATTCAAAAGAGCACTTCCTATCAAAGAAGAGCCCTGATTCTGATTTAGTGATCTGGTGGCAGTGCTGTGAGGACCCTGTTAGAATACATGACTTTGTACATTAAGATCAACCACAGTCACCTTCCTCTTATTGCACACTCAAAGCCTTATCGCAAAATAGTGGTCTTTTTCTCAGTCTGTTAACTTTTATCCATGTTGGTACTGTACTTTTGTTTCAAATCATGAACCCAAAAAGCAGGTCATGTTTTTGTACCTGGTGCTGCTTTTTATTCAGTTTGGTAAACTGAAGAAAATTGAAATGACAAATATGTTTCTTGAATAAGCCAATCAGTGTCAGAATGAAAAGTAAACTGCAGGCAACAATGGTAATTAGTTTGGTGTGGTACAAGGTTTGTTCATAAGTCCTGAACTTTATTGCAATTTGTGGTTTTGCAATTGACTTACTGGAATCAAAACAAAGTTTTCACCTGATCATATTGCTCTGCACCTTTGATTTCGACTCAGACTCTGTTGTAACTGAAAACCAGTGTTTAGTTGTTGATCATTTCCTCTACTCTTGTGACCTCAAATGTGTGATTCAGGGGTGATATAGTAAGGAGAAATTAAGTGCTAGTCACTCTTGAAGGTTAAAGGTACAGTCTTTTATTAAATCTTCAGGTCCAGCTCGTGCTCTCAGTGCAGCTCAGAATCTCAGGGGGCATCAAACAGCTGTAAGAACATTTGGGCAAAGCACCTCTAGTCAGAGGTTACTATCAAGGAAATCATATGTTCTACAAATGTCTTTTCAAGTTTCACAGGTAAAGCTTGAATTACACTTACATGTATGTGCCACTTCTACATGTGAATACAGTAATAGACTCGTTTTGAGTGTTAGCCCTTCATAAGAGCGATTGGAAAATTGTGGGTGTGTATAGGTTTATATGCAGAAAATGGAGCTACTTTATTGGTGGGAATATGGTGACAGAAACAAGAATAAATAGTTAAGTGAAAAGTGCTCATTGATACCATGGGGATTAAGAGTGCTAATATGAAAGATAAATTTTAGTTCTAGAGTTTTGTGGCTTTCCTAACTGCGTAGATGTAGGAAAAGGCCCTGAAAACTGCTATATGCTGCTTAGAATGATTAGGGAAATTTAAGTGTCTAGCGACTGGTTTGGATGCGTCTTTGTCATTTCTCTCTACATTGCAAGGGTGTTCTTGGAATTGGTCACCAAGTCATCTTCCTGTTTCACCAATGTATAACTTTTTTTCAATAAGTGCAAGTTATATACTGTATTTATTCGCCTATAAGCCGATCTTGGCTATAAGCCGAGACCCTAAACTTTTTCATATCAGCAGCTGTTGCATTGAAATAAAAAATAAAAACACAAAACATTCGGCTATAAGCCGAGACCTAATAATTGTAAAGTACTCCACGCGTGTCGTTAACTGAGATGAATTAACATAAACCGAAAACAACTCCTAGATCGCTAGAGATTACGGAATCAGTGAATCGATGGTGTGTCGCTGACGAAAAGATCAAAGATTAAAGTCAATGACCAACAAGATTTACATGTACCTACCTTTCGTGATCTCGGAAATTTGTGTTTGTTGATAATCGCTCGGCTTATAGTCGAATAAACATTGAATTTCGAATCTTGTTAAGCACCCATAAATTTTCTTTGGCGAAAATACTCGGCTGTAGCCGAACCCCCTACCTTGGCAAGAATTTACCTGTTCTCAGTTTAATTCGTTGGAAAAAATCGCTCGGCTTATAGGTGAATAAATACGGTAGTACATGACATTAGCAGAGGTGCACTTGAAGTCATCAGTGATCTTGATGGATCTCTTGGCCAGAACCTGAAAGATTGATGTAACTTTACTTTTCTGTCTGCTGCACCATCAGAGCTAAGAATTTGTATTATTTGGCCAATTTTTGACTTATTACTGTAGTAAGAATAATACTATCATTTCCTCTGACTTGTTTTCACTAGAATGGAGCAAGAGTGATTTCTTTTGATCAACACCATGCTGTACTAGTTGTGTCCAAGCCTTCACCAAACCAGCTCTTTCCTGGATTTGGTGTGGTAAAGGTATGTAAAAGACTCTGGGATTATTACTAACAGTATTTAATTTTATGCTATCTCATATTTTGCTGTATGGCCTGCTAATTCAAAGGCTTGTTTGAATTGAAATCTTCTCCTGTATGTTAACTCAGGTAAGGTAAGGTAAAGTAAATATCTTTTCTTAATAACCTCAATTCCTTAGTCTTTACTGTGATTTTTAGAATCTTGTTCTTTTCTCCTGGATTTATGATTTGTAAACTTCACTTGAGTTGATTAATTATGCTATGCAATCTTTTTACATTCAGTAGAAACTGTAAGACTTGAAATGAAAAGTCTATGCATTAAATCCAAGGTGACTTATAGCCAACGGTCTCACCGTCTCACCTTTCCAGAACATGTTTATGTACTTGTTTTATAAAATTTTTCTTTAATATGTTTGTGCAAATTTAGGTGAGCTCTTTAGATTCAAAGCATTGTGAGTTTGTGCGCATTCACCAGAAGGCCGTCCGTGATGTGGCATTTAACAACAGAGGTGATGGTTTATTGTTGACAGCAAGCATGGACAAGACTGTCAGGGTCACCAGTATGCTGAGCAATGCTGTTGTACAGACGTGAGTGGAGTAAAGAGTATTAAGAGAAAAAAGAATTAGTACTTAGTGCAATTTTTTATGTAACAAGTACATGTAGGTTCCATGCTGCCATGTGTCTGTCATGTAATAGATCACAGATCATGTCAAAATGTGATAAAAAAAAAAAGTGGCACATGAGGCTCAGCTGATTGTGTCACTGATGTTGTTTATCCATGACTTGAAAAGACCTACGGAAATAAAGAATCTATTTGTTTTATTTGATAAAAAGCAAAATGTCGTCAATGGTGATGTCATCTATGTGTCTGTCCTCCAATAGATCAATAGTAAGCACCAATAAATGTATGCATGATTCAACTCATCATATACAAAGTAATGTGTTTTAGTCAATGAGGACAAGGCCTGAATCAACTGCAGGTACATGTATCATGTATGGTCTGAGGCCAGCATTGTATTGAGTTTAATTTCACTGGTATAACATTTTTCCTCACCCAAAGTTCTCTTTGGTTTAAGTGTTAGCAAATTATTGTGTTTTGAATCATAGTTACAATACACCAGTTCCTGCTGGTCATGTGCTTGGAATGAAGATGACACCAATTACATCTACTGCGGGCTACAGAATGGCACTTGTCTTATTTTTGACATAAGAAACACTGAAACTTACCTGAAGAGTATTCAGAATACAACAGGGGGTTCCTGTCCTGTCATTGCCTTGGCTCATGTGTCATCAGACCCTCATGGTGCCCTGAGGTGAGATCATGTCAAAACACATTTGGTAGTTTCTCTTTTACCCTTTAACTCACATGGATGACCAAGACAGAATTTCTCCTCACAATAGCCATACAATATTAAGTGCACAGGTAATGAGAATAAGACAAATGTAAATTAGGGGATTATTAGTTGATCCAACACCAAATTCCAGAGCTAACACCATAGGAACTGTATGACAGACAGTAAGGAGAATTGCCATGAGATCTTGGAGTGAAGGGTTAAAAACTACTAACAGTGTAATTTTTTCAATAGATAGAAGTACATGTACTTTTCTTGAGTGAGTGTGAAAGGAAATTCAAGAAAGAGCTGCATTTTATTGCATCAAATTGACTCAAGGCAACAAAGAATTGATTATTGTTACTGCAGTAGTTGTTCATTAATGCTGTTGAGTGGGGTGTTGAGGTTGAGTTTGCAAGCAGGCCTCAATGTTGGCTCTGCAGAATAAGTGTTTCTCCACCTGTTGGAAGATTTTGAGAGAGATAGAGCAAGGTGTGCTAGGGGTGTGGCTGACTGAGTTGGCTCAAGGCCTTAAATTTATTTGTTTGCAAATAGGCACTTGTCTGAAGTGCGTATTGTGAGGACCTGCTTGTATTGTCAATGGAACACTTGTAGGAGAGAAAAAAATGTGTTTTTTGCCTTATGTTGTATAGTAATTGGTTGTAACATTTTGGAAGCTTTCTTTTTGTATCATCATCATTTGATAAAAAATAATAATAATTGGTGAATGTTAGACTACCTTGTGACAAAGGTTTTTTTTGACTTGTATGTACAGTAGAATGAACAAACAAACTACTTTCCAAGTCAAGTGAGAGCAATCTGCACATAATAATAACTTTAAAGTCAAAACTACTAGGAATGTCAGCTTTGAAACTCTTTACAGTGGCCAATGCACATGATCATCTCAGTTGGTAAAACCAAAATTATCTTGTTATACTCCCCCACTGATGCAGCACCACAGTTTTTTAGAAACTTACCTCCTTTATTATTAATAGTGATTAACTTGTAGCTGTTCCACACAGTTTTAATGTTATGGGCATCAAACACTGTATTAGGTGAATGCCAAATGAAAGACAAATTCCCTGAAGCAATTGCATCCACATGAAAAGAAAAAAAAAAACACATGTATGCATGCAGGAGAGAAAGAATCAAAATACATATTTGTTTCAAAACTTTTGCATGATTGATTTTTTTTTCCAATTTACAGAATTCTGGGGCATTAGTAGTTGCAAACCATGCATATAAACTAATAGAAGGGAAATGCATAATTACTTAAAGAGAGGGGTTGAATGGACACTTCAATTTACTTGGGGATACTCTTTTGCCATTTTTTTTTTTTTTTTTGCAGACCTGGAGGAATTCTTGTTTGCAAACTTGAAGGAGCTTCTTTCTGGGAAAAACACCTGGAGCTGATTTTGTCCCCCATTGCCTAACTCTTCCTGAAGGTACTTGACTGTATTAGAGAAAATGACAGATCTGTAAGGGGAAAACTGTCATGTTATTTTCTTAATCGTCTTTACTTAGGGAAAAAGTTGAATGTGAATTTCTGAAATTTTCTTGTGGGGGGGGGGGGGGGGGGGTTATTATCAGCACAGTTACACTGTATCACTTTGTGAGTTGACCATATTCTAACAAAAACCAATCCCAGGATGAAAATGCCATCACCTTTGTGAAGGATATGTGTTGTACAGTGTTCACATGTGTGGGCAGTTAAAACTTGTTTTAAAAATGATGCTTGGTTTTGGCCCTTAATTCCTGTAGGTGGTTAACATGTACATGGTGTGAGTTCTCTTTACAACAAACACATCAAGCCAGACTTATTTGCACTTAGTTTATAACACACTTGTACCCGTACCATAACACACTTGTACCCGTACCATAACACATTATCATGAGTTAAATTCCTTTTTGTCTCATACTGTTTAGGGTCTTGCACCAGTTTATCCTTTGAGCCATCAACTCGTCATTGTTTGTTTTCTCTTCGCCCCTCCAAGAAATTCCCTCAAACAAGACATTTGGTAGGATTTTCTTATCTTGTGCAGTTCATTTTTCAAATGAATGTGTACCACATGTTAATTTTTTACGCAATCTCAAGGTTAAACTGATGTAATTATGTTTAATCTGAGCTGGATAAAAGTTTAGCCAGTGAGATAAAAAGAGTCTTTGTTGGTGAAGTGTCTCAAAACTGTTGAGGAAAATGCAAGAAACTCTTTAGGTGGCCAATTTACAATAAGATCTCAGTTGTTAAAACCAAATTATCTTGTAATACACCCCCACCCCCCACCCCCACCCCACTCCACATTTTTTTTGCAGGGAAATTAAAATTTTATGTATGTATTTAATCATGCTGTACATGTATGTAACAGTTTTACTAATTAAAAATACAGTTTACTGTAAATGTACTAGGCTTGATCTGAAAGCCTTTGCCTCCTAGAAGTGACTATCATGAATTATCATATAATTTCAATGAATCTAGCTGGAAGGAATGACATACAGTAGGATGGTGTTGCATGTGTCTTGATATGAAACCAGATTCTCATTAGCAAGTCACAAGGGGATTTTGTGATTTAGGTTAAGTTAACAACTGTATACAATTGGAATAATTATTGTTAATATTATATACACTGTATGGTACAACACACATAGGTTTGTCAGTTGCAAGGTAAAGGTGTGGGTGTATCAATGGCCCGAGCTCAAGCAGAAAGAGCAGGGAATATGGAGGATGGTGAGGATGGTATGTACATTGTGGTTGTGTGGGAAACATGAATACTTACTGGTACTGGTAGTTATTGATAATAAACATCATTGTTTAAGGGCGTTCAGGAAAGGGGTGTCTGATAAAACAAAGAATTGACTTGGTTTGGTTTTAAGTAGTGTTGCAGCTGTTGGTGTGGAATCAAACGAGTTGATGGTATGGATTGAAAGAGTACAGATATGAAAAGAGGAATGTTACTCACCATTGCTCTCATACTCTGCCATTCAATTTTGTTTGTATTCTTGTACTATATGCTGGTACAACTAACCAGCAGTGCAGGCTGAATGATCCTGTACATGTATTTGGCTTGGCAATAATTACAAACTCTTGTGTTCTACAATCATGTTATTTTCAGATGCCAGCCTCTGTACCTGTCAAGCTGTCAATCAATGTGTTGGCGGCCCAAACACAAAAGCTTCTCAGCAAATCCAGGTTATTCACTTGTCCTGATGATTGCAACACTCTGATGGTGGCAGCTGGTGATGAGAGCCTCTCATCGGTGAGTTTTCCTCAAGCTTTGGTGTATAGCAGTTTGATTATGTTCCTGTGCAGTAAATGATATCTGCAGTGTTGCACTTGAAGCTTGAACACATCAGGGGTAGCCAAGAGTGATGATAAATTTAACCCTTCACATTTAAGATCTCAAGAATTACCCTCTTTCCCCACATGTATCAACAGCTTCTTACAATGAAGGTCTTTATTGTTTGATATCAGAAGCTTGATAGTTTTTTTTTTTTAAATTCTGATTACCTGCTTGCTGTCTTGGTAATTTAAGTATTTTTTGGCCACTTCTGAAAGTGAAAGGGCTACATGTATGCTAAGAAAAGTCTTGAAAAAACTACATGTGTAACCAAAATTATTTACTATATCTTCATGCAAAAATGTTCTAAAATATGTAAGAATTTGTTTCATTATGCTAAGAGAACAGAAGTATGTACATGTCATGATCTTAACGGCGGCATACCTCTCAGCCATAAGATTAAACATTCTATGCAAAAGAAAGACATTCTCAAGCAGGTACATGTACCCAGCATTGAGAAAATGTCTACCTTTTGTGGTTATGTGGATGAACACCAACTTAGTGTGCAAAATGTTTACTTTTTTTTTTTTTCCTAGACTTTGATATGGAATGGCAGCAATGGAAACCAGCTGCAGAAACTACCCAACCAAGGAAAAGAGATATTAGATGTTCTTCCCTTTGCTGGCAATGGAAATGACTATCTGGCTACAATTGATGAGCAGAAATTAAGTGTTTACAAATGGATGAATGTATAAAAATTATCGATGAATTCTGAATCACTCAAAGAACCCTTTTTTTTTGTACCAATGTGTTGTAAGATCTGTGTCTACAATTGTACATTAAAGGCTATGGGAAGAAGAAAGCAAACAAGTTCTGTGGAATCTGCAGCTTAATTCTTTTGTGTCCTTTGGGGAGGAGAATGCTAATCTGTCTAATCTGTAGAGCTGAAGGTACTCTTTCAAGCACACCACCAAATATTTCTAAGGGAATGAGAAGATGATTGAAGTCTGTCAGTGGGACAAACTGCTGTTGTATTGATGTTCAGAACAGGACTGCTGGAATGGTGGAAAGTGCTAAGAAAACAACAGCTCAGTGCTGGTCCATAAAGATGATGGAACAGATTATCCAAATTTTATGAATATCTGTAATGTATAAACTGTGAATAAGTTGTTCAAGTTCTTGCATTTATCACTCTATGTTAATCTTGTTACCATTATTAAAGAATGTAATTTTTGGATTCAATGCCTTTGGCTTTGTCTATCAATGCACCATTCAACAACACACATGCTATTGAGAGAGAGATATAAGTGTACACTTGCAAGGTTGCAATTATGTTTTAAACAAATAAATGACAGGAAGAAGTTCTAAAAGAAATTGTGGTGCTACATTGCTGAGGGGTATTACAGGATAATTTGGTTTTATCAGCTTAAGTGAAGTTGTAAATTGGCCACCATAATGAGTTTCTAGCACTTTCCCACCAGTTTTGTCAGTACCTGTTGATACCAGGTTGTAAATTGGCCACATGAAGAGTTTCTAAAGATGTTTCAAGTGCTAGCCAGCCCTTTGTCAGAGCAAAAATTGAGAGACACTTACTCTTCCAGAACAACATGAGGAATGTGCCACTGAGCATTGGGTTTTATTTTTTTTATTACTTTTTTTCTCAGTCAGCTCTGGTGTAACCTTAACCCTTTGACTCCCAGAACTGATTAACACCTAATTTCTCCCTATTATATCCATTCATTATCCAATAAACAGGTGATGAGAAAAATCAAACTTATCAGGTACATTTAGATGTACCTTGATCTAGCACCAAATTCTCTCAGCTAATTTACTATGAAATGTGTTGCAGCTATAAAGGAGAATTGATAATCAGATCTTGGGAGTTGAAGAGTTAAGTTAAATTATGGGGACAAAGGAAAAGGTGACTTTCAGGCTTTCACAGTACTTGGGAAATGCTTGCTACATTTGATGTGAGCAAATAAGTCATTCCTAAGATCTTAGAGAGGTTCTTAAAATGTATTAATAAAATTTTGTATTAAGTTGTAACAGTTTTTAATTTGACATTTGCACAAGCACATTATTATAATATACATTGTTTGGATGGGAAAACATTAAATTCAATAACTGTTAGAAAAAAAGTGGTTTTCTCAACTACTAATTGGCTAGTTTGGAAGTTAACAGCAATTACCACACACCTCTGAGTAGCCAATGAGACGAAAATTGCACATCAAGAGTTAAATTTCCAACCATTTTTTGGTATACTGGAGAAATACACTAATTTTGGTATATGTGTGGTATACACTTAGTCTAAAAACAATTATTCACCTCTGCATTGGTGAAAGTGGATTTATCTCACCACTTTGTGGTGTGGTATGTATCCACCAGTATTCACCTCCACTGTAATGAATAATTGTTTATTGTAATAAATATCTAGTAAAATAATTTTATACAACTTATGAAATAACTTGAGTGAAAATTTTAACCTTACAATTACTTTCTTCTTAATACTAGTGAATTTTTCATACTCCTTTTAAAAATATATTTTAATATATTCTTGAACACATACTTACCATATTTGACTGACAGGGAACATTTAAGGTTAACTTAACTGAGCAAAACATTTTTTTGGTCAACTTAGGAAATTTCCATTAACTGATAAAAGTCAAGTTAAATCAATTTTACAGAAGTGTTTGAAAGACAAACAGGTACACACCTTGGTATGATAATCCCAAACTAGCACGCTTATGAATTTTTTCCTGAAAGGACACCCATGAAGGTGGGAAGTAACCTTAAGCACCCATAAACCCACCCTGATTGAGTCTCCAGCTATTTCCCTTCTGAGTGGCTATCATGCTCTGTGTACTGCAAGAATGCCTGGAACAGGCCAAGGAATGCATCCATACCAGTGAAGTAGATGATGTCACTGCTGTGTAAGAGATACACACAGGCTAACTGTAAGAATGCAAAGCCAATCATAGGAGGAACTCTTGGACTGGCAAGTGTGGAGGTTCCATACAGTAAATTGCTAATCATGAGATAAGTTTCACAAAAATAATTAGCCATACAGCAGTAGGAAATTATTCAGGTAGATAACAATATCCAGGAGGTGCCCCTTAAAGCTTTTACTGGAGCTTTGAAGGTTCAATCATGCCTGTTGACATTACGTGCTCCAATCAGCAAACAGCCACAGAACAAAGATGCCAGCTCAAGACAAACAAAGACACCTCCCCAGTCATACACCTTACTGATTGTTGTCAGAGGAATTCCCAGCCAGTGTTGCTCCCACTAATTAAAAAAATGAAAAATGTAAGAAGAATTTTAAAGCACAAACTTTGAATTTGAGTTTTGGCAATTTTATGTAATTCCACTCATGAATAGGGGAAAAAAAGGGGGGAAAAATGTTTTTTTTTTTTTTATTTGCTGACAGTGGGATAGAGTTCCTTGCTTTTTGGCAAGTGGCTTTTGATTCAGTACATGTAGAAGACACGATTGTGGTATTTGGTTTTAGCTAGTAATGTGGACTCACAAGGCAGGTGTGAGAAATTTTTTAGCATGGGTAAGATCAGCAATGTTTCACACCAGAAACTTGGGAAACACAGAAGATGAGTAACAGTTGGTGAGTTTGCATATTAAGCTTGCACATTAACCCTTTACTCACTTACTTACATCAGTATGCATATTCTCCATACTGTTCACCAAGGATGCTGGCAAGGAATTTATTTAACTGTTTCACTATCAAGACTGCATTTTAGCAATTCATCATTCATGTCCATTATACAATGTTTTTAGTGTTAGTGAGGAGAATTGGTGCTCAATCAATAGTAATCCACTGGTAATTGATATTTATCTTTATTCTCCTCTCTTGTTTGCTTGACATTGTTTTGATATTGTAAGGAGAAATTCTGTTTTGGTCACCCATGGGAGTTACAGGGTTAGGAACCAAGAGCTTTTTTTGTTAGTTGGTTACCATTTCCTTTATTCTCATGACCTTAATGTTTGATTCAAGGGTGATATTGTAAGGAGAAGTTAGATGCTAATCACTCTTAGGGGGCAAAGGGTTAAAAGATTAAGTTAAAAAATACTGTTTAAAGATGAATCCTGCAAACTGCCCATGCACAAGACTTGGAGTAACAATGCCATTGCTCACCATTTGCAGCTAAACAATTGCATTATAATGTTTCCCTGAGTCCTGGTGGACTGTTCTCTCCTGGCCAGCCCACGCCATACAGATTTATTGCTGTGTATAATGATAATCCTATGCCAAATATCAGTGTTGAAATAAACCACTGCAACAGATAGAGAGCAAATTAAGTGAGTTCTGATACTTCATGACTTTGCCTTAAACTTCCAAGATCTGATTCTTTCCTTTAGCTGCTACACATTCCTTGTAAATTATGGTAAGTTATAAGACTTTAGTGTTGGTCAAGATAATGTGTTCTACCTGATAAGTTGCCATCTTTCTTTTTAAAGTCCCTAGAGACATTCTTAAATACTATTTTAAAATTGAATGGAATGGCAGTTTAAATAGCAGAATTACTAACACTCTCACACAATTACTAAATGGAGACTAGAGAAGGTAAGTTTAAAGACATCATGAAAACTCAGTGGATTTTTTGAGAGCATGAAGAGTCCCATCTAATAATATAATTATCAGCAGTTTTGTTATAAGCAAATTGTGCGTCAAGGTTGCATCTACTGTACAATCTGTATCAACTGCTAATACATTGTCAGAATGATGAGTATAAAGGTTAACAACTTCCTATTTACTTCAAACCCTTCCACTCTACAGTGGTACTGCTAAAGATCTTGCTGGTAGTTCTCTTCACTGGTTTATGGTGGAATTTCTCCTCATATTTGTCTGGCAAATTCATGTGTTAAATTATATTGTCTCAGTTGCTACAAATACTGCTGGCCAGTTGCTATTTTTCTTTATTCTCATAACCTTCTGCTTGATATTGTATCAATACTGTTGGGAGAAATTACTTCTCAGTCAATCCAAGGATTGAAAGGATTAAGAGTAAAATATAGGCATTAGCAGTTGCAGCAGTTATCAAAATATGCCTCCATACCAGTGAAGTGGATGATGTTACTGCTGTGTGTAAGAGATACACACAGGCTAACTGTAAAAATGCAAAGCCAATCATGGAGGAACTCTTGTACTGGAGAGTGTGGAGGTTCCATACTGTTACAAACAGACACATAATATAAGTATCAAGTGGTGAACTGATTAGAAAAACTTAACATTAAGTGATAAATTAAAATATCTCTTAGTTTTAATAAGCTGCATAAATTGTCTTACACATAAAATTAGGCTTGCATGCTGAACCTGTAATGAAAAGCATATTGAACTGGACATGAGTGATGAGGAAAACATTGACTAAAGTATCTTCAGATTGCATCTTCTAACAGAAGCTCACTTTTGAACCCTATTTCAACATGTTTTAGAAATTCAGCATATTGTGCTAATGTTAATAACTGTGGGTGCAGTGAACACCATATTACCCCTGATCCATATGATTCTAGTTTTTCCATGCATTGCCAAAAGGCCTACATCAAAGTTAAACTTAGAAAATAATGATACAAAACATGATTCATTATTTTCTTTTTTTTTTATTCAAATTTTCAACTTTAGAACACTTCAGAAGACCAAACGACGCACACAGCCCTTGGACATAATTTGGTTCCATGAATTTTTTTTAACAGATGAAAATTAACTTCTCCAATAAAAAGAAGCATAACTCTGACTTACAAGTAAGTTCTTGAAAAGTTTTTTACCAAAATCACAGGCTTTTTTTTTTGTTTTCTCATTTACCTGAATAAACCAACAGTCTGTTTAATTCAAGTTTTTGACCAGCCCAACAGAAAAAACAGTTTCCTATTTTGCAGTACATCAATAAGGCTGTGGGACAAAGATCAATTAGTGAGAGCTAATGTCCAACCTTAAGCACCAACTTGTCCATTATATAACCAGATGTTATGCTACCAAAGAGTCCACCTTAAATTACCATTGCAAAATGGATTTTGGAATTCGTAGGAATTCCTAGGATTTTCCTAGGAATAAAGGTGTGAATTTTCACGGTAAATTCGGACTGGGAATTCCTAGGAATTCCCAACCATAACAACTTTGGTTCTAAAAACCTAGAAATTCCTGAAGTTCCCAGAAATTCCAAGTTTATCGCCAACAGACTTGGAATTCCAACTCAGAGAAACCAATGACGTTCACTGAAAAGCTGTAAATCTGAAAAATTCCTAGGAATTTCTGGGAATTTTCAGGAATTTTATGAATTACTGGGAATTTTAAGCAAAAATTTGAGGCTAATGATATAAAATAAATACTTTAAATTAAAAAAAACCCAGCTAAAATTCAAGTATTCAATGAAATTTATTTTACAAGCTTAATTGAGGCTTCCATGTAAAATATTTTGATTAATTATTAACATCAACATGTGGTAATATTAGGATGGAATTTGATTAATTTTTCTTTTCTTGAAAACTTCATACGGATTAATCCTCAACTACAGCTATTCATATAAATAGTCCTAATCAATCATTAAATTTGGTTTGACACAAATTGCGAAATAAATCTGTTAATCTTTTCCATAAAATACAGTCTTAAATTATATTTGAAAACCAAGCACTCTTGGGAGTGAAGGGGTTAATTACAGATAAATAAAATTGATTTTTTTAATTAAAATCTTGATGTAACTGTAACAATAAATTAGAATGAAGTTATCCTAAACTGCAAACTTAGCTGCTGTTTTTATTTTTTCCCAGGGCTCACAATGAGTTGGCCTTGAATGAGGTTGTCTACAAGAAGCTTGACCATTTTGTATCTGGATTCCATGACATCTGAATTTGAAAAAAAATAATATATGTAAATATATATATTTAAAGCTCAGACCAGGCCTTTAAGATGGCTCTAAGGAAAAGGGCATTCATTGGATTCTCAAATTAAGAAATCTCTGTTATATTGAGTCACTGTTATATTGGAGTTGGTACATCTCTCTCATAGATTTTACTAAAAAGGGCTGAATACATTGTTTTGTTTTTACCAAGGAGGGCTTCTTTATGTAATAAGGTTTGTTTAATACAGTTCCTATTATAAAGCTTGAATGTTCCCAACGTGACTAAAGGAATCTTGAAACCTTACTGATCAATTTATTTCATTGTAAAGAATAAGCTTAAGAACTGCGGCATGCAAGTGACCGATTCGATTCTCAGAATTATTCTAGTTTCAGTTGCACCGAGCGTTATGTAAGCTTAATTCAACCCGTTACATCTATTCTTTTATAAGATTTTGATCACGTAACGAATATCGCAATGTTTTACTCACCACCAACTTTCAAATGGCCACTCGACCCTTGTTCGTACCAGTCAATATGTCAACTGTTGTCCCTTTTTTAACTCCACGGCGCCAACAGCTTTCTTTTCCTTTACAACACTCACGTTGTTCTCGTTTTCCTAGTGAACCACAATAAAAGGTATCTTTAGAAGTGTTATATTAAGTAAAAAATTGAGCAAAGCGATAAACCGATGAAAAGTACATTCAAAGATGAGCGCCAAATGGGGAGTTACTACATCACGGGCGACGAGCGGGGATAGAAAAAACGACCCAAATATGAGCGGTCAGCGGTAAAAACAGCTTTTATACTTCATATAGAGACATATAATTGTTGTTCCAGAGACAATCGTGTTGTAAAGCCGAAATGTTAACAGTTTACTTCACAGTTTAAGCAATTTTTCAAAAGTGTTGATTGAACTCATATCTTTTACTGCTTTAATAAACAATGGAGGCTTCGGAGAGGGAGTCAGTGGCATTTGGAAAGGCACCAAGAATAATTATATATATGGTTTGTAGCTAGCTGCGTGACGTGCGTGACGAAAAAAAAGTACCATGATTTCCGGTTGTCAAAAAGTTCAATCAAATTTGGCATTAACTTGAATGTCGCACTGTAGTTTGCTTTTCCTGGAAGATTTTTCCATGATGAAGACAAAAGCCAACAATGTTAAGAGATTTAGAGATCGACTTTTTGAAAGAACATCTCAATGGCTTTTCTGTTGAAGGCAATTATTGTTTTGGATATTTCGAGGGAAAGATAGATTTTCACGAGGGTCAATGGTGCAGAATCGTAACTTGATGGAGCCAACAGTGGACAACATCCCAGAATTCAAACTTTGTGATTTTTTTGGGCTTAAACGCTAAGTCAGTTGTTCAATTGAATAGGAAGTGGTCTTGATTGTAAATATTAAGGAATGGTAAATACATTAGCCTTGACATGGCTGTTTCTCGAAGCTCAGTGTTTTCCTACTTGCCTTTTTTCCACGTGAATTGGGGGCGATTGAATAGATATAATATGCAGTAAAAGAACTTCAGCTGATAGAAATTTTAAATTTCTCATCTTAGGCTGTGGATACAAAATTCAAGTGAAAAGGAAGCCAACTGTGATTAATGCTTTGAACAAGTCAAGATACGTTTTTTTCGTCACACAACAAGTTACATAACGTGAATATCATTCTTCTTGATGCCTTTCCTGGTGTCACCAATGCCTTTCCCGATGCCTCCGTCGGTTAATAGAGCATTAAAAGTATTGTTCCAGTTAAAGCTTGAGGAAAATTGCTCAACTTTTTAAGTAGCGAAGTGTAACTTGGTGACATTTCGGCTTTACAACACGATTGTTTTCTGCAACTACAAAACGTACATTTAATTCTTCTTGGTACCTTTCGGATGCCACCGATGCCTTCATTGTTTATTAAAGCAGTAAAATATATATGTACAATCAACACTTTTGAATTGCTTAACATTTTATTTAGCGAAGTAAACTGTTTACAACTTCGGCTTTACAACACGATTGTTTCCTGATACCACAAATGATCTGTCTATATATGAATTATGAAAGTTGTTCACCGCTGACCACTCGTATTTGGGTCGTTTTTTCTATCCACGCTCGTCGCCCGTGATGTAGTAACTCCCGCCAAATGGAGTCTTCTTTGTTTCCGATCACGGGCATGATCACGTGGATCTTTTAGGACTTGTCATTGGCTAGCAAAGTGAATCCGCTGGCTGGCCGATTGCAGTCTTAAGAGAAGCGCACAACTTTATTCTGACTTCTCCGACCGGTTCTCTGTTTCTAGACGATGGATACCTTGGTGATATAAATAATGATGTGAGCTCTCTCTATGAAGAAATAATCGACAAGAATCGATCGTACTACAAATGCACGATTTGCGGCCGAAAGTTGTCGAGGAAACAAAGACTCGAAACTCACTTGAGTTGTGTTCATGGCAAAGGTGAGAAATAACACAAGCCAATCACAGTTTTGAATGCGACTACAAATCGTCTTTTACCCTCATATTTATAAAAGAAGGATATCACATTAGGAAGTATAAGAGATACATAGATGATCCCAGTGTACCAGTACCTAAATCTACAAAGCTTGACCGTAGCAAGCGTTCAGCAACACGTTCCAACACCGCCATCTCGATTCCTTCAGTCAGTCGTTTCCACTGAACTTAAAGCAGTGGTGACAACAGAGTAGAGTGCGTCTTACAATGGAGAAACATTTGTTCAAGAGACAGAAGTAACTATATGCGATTACAGAGGTGCGTTGGAACTCTAGTCCACAAATAGTTATGCACTGTCCGAATCTAAAACGATTTTGTTGATAGCTGACAGACAGAGAAGAACAACAAGTAAACTTTAGAGCTGTTATTATTGAAGTGTGACTTGCACTTTTCATTTGTATATAAAGAAGGACTTGTATTTTGCACCAAAAATAAAAAGATGTAATATTTATGGGAGATCCAGTGATTGGGACATTTAAGAAATTAAGTTATGAAGGGAAACTTGGTTTGTACTTCTCACTACTAACAAGTCTTGTTGACAGATATTTTCAGATCAGAGTTTCAAATAAAGTAAATTGAAGACGTCTTTTAAAAGGTGTTTTTTCTCAAAGGGAACATTGACTACCTCTGTCTTGTCTACATGCCAAATGTTTTCAATGTGTGGATGCTCCACAAGTATTGGAACTCTTAAAAAAATGTTTTGAAAAAAAAAAAACAAAAAAACAAATTACATAAATTAGTCAAAAAAACAGAGCACAAAACGAAAAAAAAAACCAGCAACAACAATCATGAAAAAAGAAAAAAAATTAGGTGTTGAATTTGTTTGTCTAAGGCATGAAATTTCTACTAAAAATAATGAAGTCTCTGACAGTGTTTGAGGCAACTGAGCTTGACTGTTCCAAGGTTTTCTAACAAAGGCAACCAGTAATGTAGGTTAGGGAAGTAACTTATGTTCATAACTAACAAAGTTCTTTAAGTGTAGATAACAATGTAATTATTGTTAATTATTGTGGAAGTTGTGTACCAAGGAACAGCTAATGAATGTTTGATGATTTTGGCACATCAGTGAACATGAGACATTAATTTGCATCACAATAAAAATATTTTATGATCATGGAATCCAAGAGTCCCTTTGAGGTTAGAGAGCAAATCTGTGATATGAGTACATTGGATTAATTGGCAATTTCCATTTAACATAATTGACTGCTGGTTCATGAGAAAATCCATATTAATGTAGAGATTTACTAAAACTTAGTTTGATTGATAAATTTCATGATCGTTAAGTTATAAACATATACATGTATGTATATCTCTTGGTAAGTTTTGTATAACATACCTTTTTATTGAGCCAAAGTTTTAAGCCTCTGAAATTACTCCTTTTCTTAAAACCTTCACATTCAAGGTATTGAGAATTTCTTAGAATTTATGTGGACCTCAGGGTATTTAAATTGCCTCAAATTCAATTCCCAGAAATTCCCAAGAATTCCACCCTTCTTAAATTATAGGTAGTTTGTATAGCTGAGAATTCCTAGGAATTCCTAGGTCACCTGTCATGACCCAAAATAAGCAAGAACACTGTATGATATACTAATTATAATATAAATTTATATCATAATATATAGAAACATATTGTTTAGTATACCTTTTTGGCTTTCTTTCATCTCTTTGAGTTCTTACTCAGTTTAAAATAATATGTAAATGTCACATCACTATCATAAATGTGCTGATTTATTGCAAAAAATTTCATGAATTTCTCGCGATTTTGCCCACATTATTAACCCTTATTGTTAACATTCAAATTCCTCTCACTGTTCTCTTTACATTTAATCTGGTAATGACAAGGAGAATTTGGTTGACAATCAAGAGCTTCCCAAATTGGAGATCATTTCCATTATTCTTATGACCTTTTCATTTGATTCATGGATGATACTATAAGGAGAAATTAGTCATTCTTAGAGGTTAAAGAGTTATTTAAAAATTGGTGATTCAATCCAAAACATGTAGAACAATTAATACTCACTGTCATATTGTGTTCTTCCAATTGTCTGTATTAGAAAAAGTTGTGTCCATTCACCAACTCCAATCTTCACAAACAAAGTCAGTAGATATCCTGCACTTAAAACCCACAAAAATGGACTGTGAAGCATTGTAATAATGTAGTCCTTCTTGTTCTCTACTGTTTTGTTTTCAGTTCTTGATTTCATGGTAGTTCTTTGGGTAAATTCCTCCAGTCCTATTTCTGATAGAGAATCACAAATAAGGTAGTAAGCTAAAACAGACATTGTGGCAGTACTGACTCCAGGAGTAATGAATGCTGCTGACCAACCAAAGTTTGAAGTAAGAAATGCTGTTAACATGGGAGAAATGCTTGTTGCTAAGTTACAGCCAGCTGTAAGAAGACTCCACAGAGTACCCAGCATAATAGACATTCACAGATAAATAAAGAGTTTCAACTGCATATTAGCCAAATAGGTACAGGATGTAAGCAGAATCAGTATTCTACCATAAATGCAGCTGTAATCTGACTAGTTATGCTACTTGCTACAGTATCTATTCTGTGATAAACAAAATAACTGACACAAACATGAGCCCTTCTTGTTTGTATCTTGATTGAACAGTAGATGAACTTAAACAATCAGATTATTTGCTCTCCATTTTTATGCATGATAGAAATCCCTCTCTATGTAATTTTTAATTGGAAAGACAAAATGCTTATCCAGGCTATGATGTGTTCAGGGAGTTAAGGTCTGTAACAATAGATTATGTACCTCACCTTTCTCCTATTCATAAATTTTGAGTATAGTTTAAGGGAAGAAATTCAGCGAGCTTGAAGCTTAAATTTCTCAAATGTGTACCATATTTCAATGTAACTATACTCTGTTATCGACGACGGATCCCCCCTCCGTTTCTCCCCCTCCCAAAATTTTATCCGGGATTTCTCCCGACCTCTACCCCTGACCTCCCCCCCTTACTACAACAATGCATAAAATTGACGTTAAGATTTCCGCGCTAGTCCTGATTTCAATTTTAAGCGTTCGACTTCATTTTTGAAACTCCAACAATCAGTCAATTTGTATTTATTTTTAGTTACGTGTATACCTTATATCAATAAAGCAAACCATACAGTAAAATTAAAACATCTTTTCACAATGTACATTTGCGGGCAAAATGGAGTGAGCTCAATTGAAGAAATGTAGAATGGTTTCCGTGTTTACATAGCCTGATGTAAACACGCGGGAGGTTGGGAGAACACGAGATAAGCGTAGGAAACCACGACGCGAAGCGGAGTGGTTTCCTACGCTTATCTCGTGTTCTCCCAACCTCCCGCGTGTTTACATCAGGCTATGTAAACACGGAAACCATTTTACATTTCTTTTATAAATAACTAATGAAAGAGGAACGAAAACTGTGTTTACATACGCTCATGTAAAATGGTTTTATGGCCAATCAGAGCGCGCGTACTATTTGAATATATTATAAAATAGCGTTACGCTTTCGTGACGAAGATTTCCGCTTTCAGTTTCTAAAAGCTAAGTAGGGGAGCCCCCTAAAAATATTGGGAAATTTCCCTTTTGACGTTTTTTTAAAAGGTTTAAACGCCCCTCTGTTTGGGCTAGTTTATTTCGATAGCTGCCGTGGGATATTTCCAAATTCATGCTGCCGATAAAGGCTAGAGAAGAAAACTAGATAGAAGTCGGAAACGCCAAGGTGAGATTTTAGTTGTGGTATATGAGAATAATCTCGCCCTCCCGATAACTCAGCGACACAAACGTAGATACAATTACAGATGTTCGCTAATGTACATACATTTTCTTGTTTAGCAAAATCCTTCTTTGAATGAACTCAAAAGCAGGTGAATTTTGTCAGCTTACAATATTAGCGCGGCTTTTAACTTTCTTTAGCAGTGTAATTTTACTCAGACAGGAGCTCCTGACTCAGAATATTTTCTCAAAAATTCGTCAAAATTCGCAGACGGCGGAGATGTGAAATTGGCTTCGTTAGGTTTACTCAGATCCACAATGCCACATTGAATTTAAACGGGCATAAATCTGGTCGATGAATTTACTGCAAAGAAAACTGAGTTAACATGTCCATGGTTGTACAGACGATAGATTATCACTTTACAGAGTAAAGTTCTTATTTAAATGTAGTTATATTCCATATCAGCAGTCGTAACGCTGTAAACCACATCCAAATTTCCTCCTCATAAATGGTTAGTTTGATTGTTTGTCCATATTCTACGGTTTACTGTGTCTAACGTCAGTCAGCTGAAGATATTTGGAATAACTCACGCGGTCTGGAGAAGTTAACTCCAGGTGAAGTTATAAACTCAGGATCTATTTGAGCTTTACATGAAAAGACAGCAAATGGTACTGATGATTTCCGCTGTGTCTGTTCTCTAATTTGGCTTTCATTTAGTGACTCCCAAAATTATTTGTAACTCGTGCATGTTTTGTAGGTGACTAGAAGTGAGGATTTGACGATTTTTAATGGTAAAAAGGTTGCTTTTAAAGACTAGAAAAATCGGTCCAAGGTTTATCTCACAAAAACAAAATGGCTGACCTCGTTTCAATCGTTATGAATCTCTAAAACACCAAACCAAACAGACAAAGGAACACGAGACCAAAATAAAGCTAGGAAAGATATTCTTTAAGATAAATCCCAGAGATGTTTTCCATTTAAAAGATTGTTTTATGTAAAGCAATGGTGTACTTCGGGCTTGGGCTACAACAGGGTCACTGTGTGTCTGATAGTTTTGTGAAGGGTTATCTTTTGCATGAGTCGCTATAACGTAGTAGATGAAGCTTATTGAAGAGTCCCTGGAAGTGAGGCTATCTTTTGTTAGGAACATGACATATTCATCATGTCAAGAATTCCACCTCTGTTCTCGATTTTGAAAATTAGGAGAACCCAACACTTTCCGACATTCAACGTCCTTTATTAAACTGTAAAACCGCTATAGTCCCCCACTTTATATCGTACAATTTAGCTTCGAGTAACTTTGCCCATTTGTTTGGGAATTACAAACAGCTCTTTTCAGACTTTTCAATAGGGGAGATGAAATTTAACTCCCGAGGGCAGCATCAATCAGTTACTGTCAATCATGAACCGACGCCTTCCTGTTTGTGCCTGTATGTGAAACTACCTTTGCCAAATACTAATCGTGGACGAAACATGAATTAAACCACCCATGCAGAAAAACTTAAACCATTTTTTACAATGTTTTCATTCGACGCAAAATGGGAGTAAACTTACTAGGACATCCAATTCGGCGGAATATTTCCGTAACAATTATTAGGTTACGTGACCTAAGCATTTCCGCTAAAAAGGGGAACCCCCTCACTTGAGAGGTCAAAACTCTCGTGCGTCTGAGCGAGTTCCAGTTGTATATTTGCATAGTCTTACAAACGGAGCTGTTGCTGTCGGTTTATTATATCAGCTTTCCTCTTTGACTCTTTGTTAAGGCTGGTAAGAAAACTTAAAAAAGAAGGTTGGAAACACGGAGGTAAGATTTTGGTTGTTGTATATATGTGATTAAATAATTTTGCCGTCCTGATGGCTCGGCGACACAAACGTAGGTACCTTTAGGCAAGTCTATAGTTTCCGTTAGATATTTCCAGAGTCCTCCAGTAGGTTACTAAAAAAGAGCTCGGGAACTCCGCGGTAAGAGTTTGGCTGTAGTAGGACTAGTAAATGTGGTTGAACTCACCCTCCTGAAAACTCAGCGACATACACGTAGTTGCAGTTATAGATGTCCGCCAAGTTAAAATTAATATTACCTCGTTTGACAAAACCCTTCTTTCAATGAAGACCCTAAAAATAGCGGAATTCTGTCAGCTTGCAATGTTGGGGCGGCCTTTAATTTTTTTTACCAGAGTATGTTTACATAGAATATTAATTATTCGGTGAAGAGTCGGGGACATTGATCGCATTCATAACTGTATCACGGTCAGGATACATTTTGCTTTACAAATGTAGTTACATCTCTTGTCATCAGTCCTAACACATCAAACATCGTGTTGATTGCACCTTTACCTACGTAAATCGTTGGAAAAATCGTCTGCGGATATTTCACAGATTACCTTGGATCTAACACAAGAATAAACAGATCTAAATGCTAATTGTCAGTTCACCAAAACTGACAATTAGATTCTTGATTTGGGTAGAACTGATAGAAAACTGCCAGTAATGACACACTGTCGATGATTGCCTGTCAGCGAAACCAAGTTGTAAATTTTTCCTTGCTAATATCGCAGAAATAACTCCAAGCTATTCCATGGGACAAAACTAAAAACTGCGTCTACATTTTACATTTATGTTCAGAAAAAGATCTGAATGTTCGAGTTTTGTGAAGGAATGGGTGACGTCATGAGTTCCGGTTTCAGTTTCTAATGGAGGGAAACCCCCTTTTCCCCACTTTCGGGGAAATTTCCCTGTTACGCTTGAGATGTTTAAAAAACTTCCGTCGCGTTTGAGAAGGTTCACTATAGTAGTGATTGAAACTGAATCTTTTTAAGGGAAGTTCCATCGTGGACAAATCGTATTCCCTTCTGTTAGGCTGTTATAGGAACAGTTTTGATTACTACATGGTTCAATAAAAGGCGAGAATCTGGTTGTAGTTTCGTAAACTTTGCCCCGTTTACTAGGGATAGAATCCTAACGAACTAGAATCAATCCATAGACTCGATTAAGCTCAACTGTTTAATTCCACTCTCCTATTCACTCAGTTACAACGGGTATGTAAAGAGCTACTCTGAGAAACTTGTAACGAAATCACTCTCTTTACTACATTCTCTACATTGTGATTGGTTGTTGCTAAGTACTGATATAAAAGGTTATTCAAGGTTGCGTCGATTATGCAAACCTTTCAATGTGCCAAAATCACAAAAGGCGGTGCTTCTAGCTCTTGATAACAAATGACAGTCTCTTTAACTTAAAAATTGTCTCTCTTGATATAATGTTTACACTTATTATCTGATATGTGTCACGCCCGAAACACAAGGTCTCCGACAGTAGCAGAGGTGTTTATTACATTCGAACTCAGATGATCTCTAAACGTTGTTAAAATACAGCTGTCTACGCATTTACCTTTAAGTGATTCCAGTAACATGTGTTAAGTTGGCACAAGGTTTTGTCAGCTGTTTTTTGCATTATGTATTCTTTTGCACTATAATTATATCCGGGCTATGGGAGATGGTGTCAAATTAAGTGAATTGGCTGTTGACTTACATTAAGCCTTGAATAAAGGGGTAGGTTCTATTAAGGCTTTGTCAGAAAGCGAATCTTGTGATCTTTTCCCTTTTCCGGTTGAAAGGTTATCTGCCTTGCCCAGTTCAGAGCTTAAATCTGTAACCGAAGTTACCTTTACAGACTCTCGGTACCAATAGGTGCACACGCACGCATAGCGTAGCCGTTATCCAGGGGAACCGTAAAAACTCTTCCCTGGGTTATAAACAGGCACTTTCCTCAAACTGTCCTCATTTCGAACACTGTGACTGATATCGTCAGCTCTTTAAACTGTTGCTGACCCCTTTACAATGTTTTGCTGTCTCAAAAATATTGAATCTTGTGCTCTTACAATCATATTTGTCAACCTTTGGTCTGATTGTGGCTGATTGATTTTGCTGTTAAGGGCTGAAATAGCGTGTTTTTTCCTTTAGGTTGACAGGTCATGTGACTTATCTAACGCTTGTGCGCCAAGGTCGCTCTGTTTACACTGAATAACACAGGTTGGTTGTGGCTCAAAATCAATGTTACCAATCCTGCTATAATAGCTCTAATTCTCCGAATGAAGCCCTCGATTTCCTACTATCTGGGAATTTCATTTTCCGTCAAAGCCTTGAACTTTCTTCAAGAAACAATTGTGGAATACTCAACTGTCTTGATTGTTTTCGCCCATTTATATCATTATCAGAAAAGTTATTACGAAAAATCAACTAATGACGGGTGAACGAAGGAATGGTTATGTTGATTATTGGGCTAAAAGGGCTAATACTTAAATTAGTTAGGAATTATACATGGCTAAGGCTTGGTTGTAGACTGAGGTATGCTCTGCAAATCTAAGCAGGTATAAATGTTGAAAGCCCTTCCTTTTCGATTTCAGCTTAATACAACCAAAGTCGGTGAGATTGATCTCAAAATTGATATCATGAAGTTTTAGAATATTTGGTTCTTTTGCAGTGATGGCGGAAGGTGGTAAGGTCAGCGTTGATGATGGGAAATCTACAGACGGTAAGAAAAAAACAGCTTAATTACAACTAACTTTCTGTTATGAAAAATGTCACATGATTATCATTTCCAGGGTGATTAGCAAAACACATTATTTTACAGTTTCGCTCAAGCATGATGAAAAATAAAAGTAAAACCACTTGTGAAAGGTCTTGTTTTTTAAGGGTAATGGTTTCACCATGAACGTGATGTTGTGTTTTCCAGCTGCAGAGGAACGTCAAGTCAGATCTGGTGACTTAAAAGTGAATTTAGCTGATGATATTCGGGCAGGTGAGTAAAGTAGTCTTACATGCAGGTCATAGTCACAACAAAAAATATGGGAATATGAAGTTATCAACTGCTTGACCTAACCCAACCTTTAGGATAGCGTATTTCTCAGACTGTGTGGAATATTAAATGTGATCTCGTAAGGAACATAAAAATAAAACAAAAAAAACTCAGAAAAATTGTTGTCCTTTTCGTGCCTTCGGGTATCTAACATTATGAAAAAGGACCACCAGTACGATCTTTTCTTCGCTTTGTCCTCAGAACCTCTCTTCAGGTAAATCAGTTCCTCTTCATCTACTTTTCCGTTATCCATCTTAAGGTCTCTATCGTTCTTCCTCTCACCCCCGCCTCGATGGAGTCCAGCACCTGACGTTTTTGCTGATTTTGTCGATAAGATCAACATATATCTCTCCGTTAAACTCATTAATCAGTGTTTAATTGTTTAATCACAAGGCATGCCGGTACCGTGGCGTGTATCTTATGTATCATATCTTATGTATGGCAGGAATCTTCTTTACACGGCGTACTTTTTTAAAACCTTATTTCGCCGCTTCTACATCTTAATTTTAGTTTCGATGGGTAACATATATCAAGCACTGGAGATGGAGTTTGACTATTTTTCCAAATACTTCGATTCACGTTGTTTGAATGAACTTATCAGTGTTTGTCTATGTTTGCTAAATAATCCAACGTATTTGATTCTTTACTTTACTTAAGCTGGTATACAATTTAGGTTTGAAACTGTTCAGTGGCTGAACTATCAAGCCACAATGCTTGGAGGCCAACAGAGAGATCAGAAAGATCCTTGTCCCCTATATACTTGTCTGATTATTTTTCTCTCGTTATAGACGTTCCGGCCGTTTTACCGTCAGATGGTACACCGCAATTTGATGATGCAACCCTAAAAGGTAATAATAACAATTAAAATAAACACAACCTATTCAATAAGGTATGGTCATCCAGTCAATTAGGGTTACGCAATCCTTTTAAGAGAGGCACACAAAGGGACCTGTGCCGCTTAGTGATCATGGAACAGGAAAAATGCAGACAAATTTTGCAAGTCAACAAAATGATTTTAACGTTTGACAGCCGTTTCAAACTGCTACTCTCCTGGATATTTTACGCATCTGTATATGTCTGGCTGCTATTTTGTGCATCCCTATTGAGTTATATTCTATATCATGCATGTTTTCTTCTTTCTGTTAGCGATGGCGGAGGTGTACTTGAAAGAAGGTGACAACGAGTACAGCAAAGGAGAAACCAACAATGCAGTACACTTTTACTCGGAGGGACTGCAAGTGAACTGCAAAGATGTCAAACTAAACGCCATACTCTATAGCAACAGAGCAGCGGCTCAGCTCCTTCTGGGTAAGAATTAATCAATCATTCCAGTTTTGTATTCATTTTGATAGAGATTGATTACAATCATCTACAGTTCGAATTGTGTGCGTGAATGAAAACTTTCGCCGTGCTTGCAGCAACCTCAAGGTAATATGGGAAGGTAGCGCTGGCATGACTGGGACAGGCTCAATGCATGGCCCCGTCACCAACATCACTCGTTCTGGCCGATTCTCTATTCGTCCGCTGGCTATTTGAAAGATGGGATAAAACCTGACACTAAAAATTGTGAACCTCAAGTTAGCCAATCAGATATATGAAAATCAGACAGACCGAAATTCAGATGCTCTCGCAAGACTTTTTTGCTAATTTGGCAACTTACCCAGCACTCAGAAGACATCAGTAACTGAAACGTTTAAAGTAGACTCTGAAAGTTGAGAATTCGTCCTTCCGTACTCACACCAAATTATTTTGTCAGGAAATTGGGAAGAAGCTTTGGATGACGCTACAGTGTCTGCTCAATTGGCACCAACTTTCATTGAAGCAATAGAAATCGGTAAGTTCTCTGCAATTCCTGAGACATGCAGAAAATGTCTCCGAGGATGACCGAAAGATTGGACTCATCTGACCAGTTGATCATTCAGGAAAAAAGCTTGTGCTGGGGTTCCGCATTGTCTGATCTCCTTAAATCATTTCACAACCTAATTTATTGTCTTAATTTCGACTTTGCATTTGACAGATCTTCTTGCAAAAGCACAATGAAAATTCCAAATTTCTCATTTTGAAAAGTAATCCGCCTACTCTTATAGGGTTTTGGATTAAGTTGTAAGTTTTGATAGTTAATGAAAAAGCTGCTATATCATTACGTATATTATATAAACTGTGATGTTTTACAATGATTACCAGGCCTGAGAAATGTTTTACCAGCACACGTGTAAAATTACGATGAGCCTTATCGCCCACGCACTTTACAACTTTTTTTTCGAGGGTCGAGGATCCTTTTTTCATTTATTGATAAAGCCGACTTTTATTGTCATAAATTAGTATTATTTTTATATACCATACAGAATAATATATGGCTGCTTCTAGAAATGGAACTTCTCTTCGAGTGTTCAACCCGATATCCCCATCTTCCCCTGTTCTCACTCGTAAGCTATCGTGTTGATCACTCGAAGAGAAATTCCATATCTACGCGCACCCATGTATACCTCTCAGTTTCTTCACCAGTCTCCATTTCACACTCGGTCTCGAGTCTGGTAATTTACTTTGACTGTGTACATTGCGAGACATCACTAAAGTTAAGATTTGTAAGATTGAAATAGAAGTACAAGTTGAGGTCCTTTATTATCCGCAATGCGAAAAATGATCTTTCTTGATATCAATTTTTTTCAATTTCTTTAAGGGGCCAGTGCATGTGTACAACAACACTTGTATCAAGAAGCCATTACCTGGTGTCAGAAAGGATTGGCAGTATCCTTTGACCAATGTAGAAAAAGCCAATTCTGCTTTGGAGATTTCTTTAATTTAATTACTCATGTAAAAAAGCGAAAAGTAGGCGGTTCCCATATCTTGTTGACTCTGATAAATATACGAATTGAAGAAACCGGGCGACTTGTCATTTATATTAGACGGCCAACAACACCAGAAATCATCTTAAACAGTACTGGGTTCAAACGTTCACCTGAGTGATGCCCTTAACTATATCAGCTCTTACCATAATGCTCATTAGGTGCCAAACAACTCCAAATTCCTATCAAACCTCATGCCTAAAAACAAAGCTCTGTAATTCCTTTCCTCTCACGTCCTATCACTGGAGTTAAGACCGTCTGCTTGCGCCATTGGCAGTGTCATTGCCAGCTCCAGTCACCGCAAGTGTGCGGAGTCAGGTGCACATTTACATGTAAGCTTATATATTCGTTAACACAACTGATCTAGACCATGAGAATTAGGTGCACAATTTTTGTCTGACCTTCTATTCCACTTTGGGCAAAAATATACCCGTGCTTCTGAATTTTCGGCTTATAAACCCTAGTTTGTTGCTTTAATCTGTTGGCTAAGTAGAATAAAGGAACGTTCATATACAGGGAGAGCTTTTTCTAAAATCACCCATTCAGGTAAAGGATTTGTCTAATAGGGCTTACATTGAATACATTTAAATGTATTCAATGTTAGCTCCACACACTTGCAGTGCACCGTCAGTGGAAACACAAATGACGTTCACGATAATGCTGGCTGTGCTTTTTGCGCTGGCAGTACTTCTGCTTCTACCACCCTCACCATTACTGGTAATAGAAGCAGTAGAGGTAGTAATAGCTGTATTTGTATTACTTTCAGCTATTGTGGCCAATTTTCATGACACCGGATTGAATGCTGGCATGAACTGGGTTGAGTTTGAAATTGTAGTGTAAACAGAACTGACCTAAAACTCTTTAGAAGGCAAATTCTTTAACTCGAGCCTTTTAAGATTAACAATAACAATAAGAAGTTACTTGATTTGTGGACCGAGTGTGATAATCAGCCAACTGATGGCACAGATGAAACGAGAATTAATCAGGAAATTAACACTAACCGTGACGATACCAAAGAGAAAATCGAGGTAAGAGAAAGTTTACGACTTTAAAATTAATCGAAAACCAAGAGGTATGGCGGAAAGGGACGCTTCCATGGAGGACAGACCAGCTCAATTTTTCCGTATATATATAGTATATATATATATATATATATATATATATATATATATATAGTAGTTAAGTTTACTATAAGGGCGTAACGAAGAGGCCAACTCTTGACTGTTCTGGACGAGTTTAATGCACGACGTTTCGGCCGTTCGGCCTTCTTCAGGTTAAAAATTAAAAACTAAAAAGCTATTTACAATGATTGCGACTTCTATACAAAACAGAAATTTTAAGACTGAAGTTATGTAATGCAACAAAGGTCTAACTTACAAACTGAGAAGGGTTAAACAAGGAAAGGCAAATAAAGAACTATGGGTGGCATGTGAATACAAATAAGGTGAATACAAATAAGTGACAAAAATTAGAGAGAAAAAAGAATCTAATTTAATTGGTAGTGTTTACTCCGGAGGAGCAAGCTCCCCACTGAAGGCCTCTGAATGAATTCAATCAGGCAAAAACCACAACAGGATCCCAGGAAAGGGCCATTAAACCGCAGCAACAATCTCCCCTCCAAGGTTAATTTCTAACCTGAAGAAGGCCGAACGGCCGAAACGTCGTGCATTAAACTCGTCCAGAACAGTCAAGAGTTGGCCTCTTCGTTACGCCCTTATAGTACACTTAACTACAAATTCACGTCGAGACATTGTATCCTGTGGATCCTCTTACCGGGAGTTCAGCGTTAGGTATACCAGATCTACACTGCTTGTATATATATACATAATTGAATATGTATGTATATACACACGTACATATATATACATACATATATATAACTAACTGCAATCAATATTGTTTCGGCCTTCTGGGCCTCATCAATACAGAGCTAATACTGGAACAGAGGTAAGGCAATATATCCACCCCAAGTGATCTCACACATGTGGGATCATCTAAGCCATGCCAGAGTGCTCAAACTGGAAAAACTAATGAGCATGCGTGTATATATATATATATATACACAAATTGAAGAAGGCAGTTGTTATGTTTGTGATACCTTGAGTATGTTTAAAATCTAAGACGGTTAAGCAGTTGTGTCTCACTAGGCTCTGTTCGAATGATTTTGCACTCTGATATTGTTTAATAACTATTTATCAGTATTGAATTTATTTTGTCAATTTTCTTAGACTCTGACAATAAGTTTTTTCCTCATTTCAAAGATATTATCATTTAAAGCCTCGAACAACGACCACTGGGTCAAAAGAACTTTCGTTTCATTACAGAAGAGGCGTAAGAAGAAATGTCGTCAGTCCATATCCAGCTGGCTTTGTTGCATAAATTGAGTAGCACCATAAGCAAGTCTGGCCCATATATTAGCCATCGAGAAACGTAATTAAGGATAGGTAAGCCAAGGGGATAAAAGGTAGTCAAACAATTTAAATATTTCTAACTTTAAACCTTAGGATATACAAATCAACGATCAGCTACCTCAAGCGGCTGTCCAAAAGATCCTCCACTATGCAAACAATTTGCATTTTTCTATTGAAGTAGGGGACAAAGCTGGAGAAGGGAGGAGTTCCTGCAATCTCGGCAACGCTTATCATAGGCTTGGAGATTTCAAAAGAGCCATCCAGTATCATGAACGTCATCTAAAAATTGCCAAAGAAGTGGGAGACAAGGCTGAAGAGGGAAAGAGTTACTGCAATCTCGGCAATGCTTATCGTAGCCTAGGAGATTTCGAAAGAGCCATCCAGTATCATGAACGTGATCTAAAAATTGCCAAAGAAGTGGGAGACAAGGCTGGAGAGGGAATCAGTTACTGCAATCTCGGCAATGCTTATCATAGCCTAGGAGATTTCGAAAGAGCCATCCAGTATCATGAACGTGATCTAAAAATTGCCAAAGAAGTGGGAGACAAGGCTGGAGAGGGAAAGAGTTACGGCAATATCGGCATTGCTTATCGTAGCCTAGGAGATTTCGAAAGAGCCATCCAGTATCATGAATGTCATCTAAAAATTGCCAAAGAAGTGGGAGACAAGGCTGGAGAGGGAATCAGTTACTGCAATCTCGGCAATGCTTATCATAGCCTAGGAGATTTCGAAAGAGCCATCCAGTATCATGAACGTGATCTAAAAATTGCCAAAGAAGTGGGAGACAAGGCTGGAGAGGGAAAGAGTTACTGCAATCTCGGCATTGCTTATCGTAGCCTAGGAGATTTCGAAAGAGCCATCCAGTATCATCAACGTCATCTAAAAATTGCCAAAGAAGTGGGAGACAAGGCTGGAGAGGGAAAGAGTTACGGCAATCTCGGCAATGCTTATTGTAGCCTAGGAGACTTCGAAAGAGCCATCTTGTATCATGAACGTGTTCTAAAAATTGCCAAAGAAGCGGGAGACAAGGCTGGAGAGGGAATCAGTTACTGCAATCTCGGCAATGCTTATCATAGCCTAGGAGATTTCGAAAGAGCCATCCAGTATCATGAACGTGATCTAAAAATTGCCAAAGAAGTGGGAGACAAGGCTGGAGAGGGAAAGAGTTACTGCAATCTCGGCATTGCTTATTGTAGCCTAGGAGATTTCGAAAGAGCCATCCAGTATCATCAACGTCATCTAAAAATTGCCAAAGAAGTGGGAGACAAGGCTGGAGAGGGAAAGAGTTACGGCAATCTCGGCAATGCTTATTGTAGCCTAGGAGATTTCGAAAGAGCCATCCAGTATCATGAACGTGTTCTAAAAATTGCCAAAGAAGTGGGAGACAAGGCTGGAGAGGGAAAGAGTTACGGCAATCTCGGCATTGCTTATCGTAGCCAAGGAGATTTCGAAAGAGCCATCCAGTATCATGAACGTCATCTAAAAATTGCCAAAGAAGTGGGAGACAAGGCTGGAGAGGGAATCAGTTACGGCAATCTCGGCAATGCTTATCGTAGCCTAGGAGATTTCGAAAGAGCCATCCAGTATCATGAATGTGATCTAAAAATTGCCAAAGAAGTGGGAGACAAGGCTGGAGAGGGAAAGAGTTACTGCAATCTCGGCAATGCTTATTGTAGCCTAGGAGATTTCGAAAGAGCTCTCAACCTGTATCGTTCTTGCGTCGCACTTTTTGACGTTATCCGAGCCAATTTGCGGTTCAGAGATGATTGGAAGATTAGCTACCGCGACATGCAAAGAAACGCATACACTTGTTTGTGGTGTCTTCATTTAAAACTAGATCAAATTTTGGATGCGCTTTTATCTGCTGAACAAGGACGTGCGCAGGCTCTTAATGATCTGATTTGTGTTAGGTATGGGTCGAGAGGAATACAGCCTGGGCCTCACACTCCAAGGAATTCTGATCTTGAGGTCCTTGCAAGCTGTGCTGTTTCAAATACAGTTTTCATGGCTGTAGATGTTACATCGCGCAAGATATTCTACTGGTTTATTAACAGCTTTCAAGATATTCAATTGAGAAGTACTGAGATAAGTAATTATGGCTCGTTCGAAGATGTCAATACCTTTATTGGAAGCTTAATGAACACAGCATCAAGAGCGTTTAAAAGAGGTGTTATTGAATGTGAAGATCGCTCTCTTGATGAGCCATGCGCTGAAGAATTAGCGAAGAAAAGGTCAGGTCATGGTTATTTCTCTCCTGAATGCTCACCGAAAGCTGCCTTGAAGATGTTGTATGACGTTATCATTGAGCCGATTGGTGATCTGATCAATGGCGATGAAATTATCTTTGTTCCCGAGAGTTCACTGTGGTCAGTCCCTTTTGCTGCATTGATCGATTCCGAGTCAAATTATTTGTGTGACTCTTTCCGAGTTCGAACGACTCCATCCCTAACTACTTTGAAGTTGATAAACGATTACCCAGACGACTTCCACAATAAGAAAGGTGCTTTACTCGTGGGTGATCCATGTTTGGAGGGGTTCTTTTCGAGGGGAGGAAGCTCGATTCACTGCCATGTGCGAGAGAAGAAGTTGAGATAATCGGGAGAATCCTTGGCGCTGATCCTCTTATTGGTGAAGAAGCAAGAAAAGATGAAGTGTTGAGGCGACTTCCCTCTGTTGCCTTGGTGCACTTTGCTACACATGGCCGAATGGAAACAGGCGAAATTGCTTTAGCGCCACGAAGTACTTGCTCATCACTGCCCTTTGTTGAGGAGGATTTTATTCTAACAATGAAAGATGTGCTGGATATTCGGATACGAGCAAGGCTGGTTGTGTTAAGTTGTTGTCACAGTGGTCGTGGGGAGATTAAGGCTGAGGGAGTTGTTGGAATTGCAAGAGCGTTTTTAGGTGCCGGCGCTCGCTCTGTTCTCGTGTCGCTGTGGGCGATTGATGACAAGGCTACTCTCGTGTTTATGAAACATTTCTACGAAGAACTGGTTACTGGCAAGCTTGCAAGTGAAGCTCTTAACCAAGCTATGAAGAGCATGAAAGTGTCTGAAGAGTTCAGAGATGTGAAGTACTGGGCACCCTTTGTACTCATTGGGGATGACGTCACACTGGAATGAATTTGAAGATGGGAGTTTGGGATATTGTCAGATGAAGGTAGGCAAATATTAATTGATGATATATTTTGAATTACGCCCTCATCATATTTGCATGAAGATAACCAATCACACTATTATAAGTTTCTGCCATTCAAATTTTAGTGCTCTGAAAATGATCAAATTCGCGAGCGGCTAACTGCAACGGCTCTTATGTCTTCAAAGATGATTTGCTTTTAGGTACGCAATCGCAACGTATGATGTGCAATAAGGAGCAAATTGATATCCTGGTTTAAAGGAAGACTTTAACCAAAACTTTTCCAAGGATGTGTAATGATAAACATAATGACGTAATATCAGTCTCGGTTTGTGTACAATGTATATCAAAATGAGTGAAAGGAACATTCGCTTGTCGGTGCTGTTGCCACGTATATCTTGCATTTAAAATGTTAATTATTAAGTTAATCACTCCTTCGATTTCTGATACTTCTACAAATATCGGTGTGTTAAACAGGTTTCTTACTTTAGGAACGTATTCGAACCTATGTTAAAATGAATACTTTTCTGACCCCTTTTATCCTGTTTGTAGAAAAGACGAGATCCTTGCTGATGGTTTTTGGCAACGATTTGAAACCAACTTCTCTGGCGACAGGAACTTCCTCAGTATTTTCAGCGATATGGCTTGGTTTTAAAGGCATAATGTCTCAGTTTTTAAACGTCCTGATCTTCTCGGCGTGTAGTGATATTGTCTGTCAGTAAAAAAAACACTAGTTGTTGAATTAGGTCTTAAAGGCGAAACCTCAGTTTTAAACTTTTGTATCAAAAACTCAATTTTAATTTCTTAATACATAGTATGAAAGACACAACTGTGTGTTGCAGAATAGTCGGTGAACTAAGGTGAATTATACTTTCAATTGAATTTTAAAAAAAATTATTCCCGTTTTACTGATCACGATTAAAATAGTTAAAGTATTTAAGAGACTCAAGAAGTAATGGGCACTTCCTCAGTCACTTCTTTTGTTTCTGGAATGAATAGAAAGTTAAACTTGGAAGATTTATTCACAAAGAATTTATTTCAAAGGACCATCTACTTTATTTGTCGATTGGGAAGCAGTTTATTTCGCTAGTAGGTCGTGTTGGTGATGTTTTTCTATTTGAATCTTACGAATGTTTCATTTGCATCGTAAAATGTAATTCATTTTTAAGTTGAGATTTCCATTCTTGGTCAATTGCAGCATCGAGGTAGTTTCTATGCAAATTGAACATTAAAGTTTGCCGTATGTTTTTATATAACTGTGAATCTATGACAATCATATTTGTCTATATACTTCATATTAACTTCATTACTGCGAAGATCGTTTTCATATTTACTATCTTTAATATAGTGTTTAGTTTTCGGTTTTTAGAAAAGAGTTTTGATATCATGTCAAGATCCTTGTGTCTTTTAAATTTGCTTGAGTTGGATTTTTCTTTCATGAAGCCCTCTCTGTAGAGACAGTTTTTGTAGCGAGTTAGGTACAGTGATTGACTCGGAAAGTTATTGTAATCTCTTTGACTTACTTTGTTATCGTGTGAAAATAAAAACTGAGTAACAGAATGTCCTTTGTTATAGATCTGGGCCCAGTTGTTCATAGAGTGGATAACGCTGTTCAACAGATAAATCACTATCCAGCGGATAACTGTTGAGATAACGTACTGCGCTATCCAGTGGATGGCGATTTATCCAGTGGATAGCGTTATCCTACTTTTGAACAACCGGGCCTGATGATGGAACTCAGCCCGGCAACATCTTGTAGCCCCGAACATGGACGGATTCGAAGCTCAAGCATTGTAACACCCTCTACGAAATTGGAAGGAAGGAGATTCGATTCTCGAGGGGAACTCAAATCTTTTCAATCAATTTGAGTTCCCCTCGTTAAGTTCCTCTTCCCTTTGTGTCACACTCGTTACGATTTTGGAACAGCTTTTTATTTTCTCCTTTTCTGGTTTGAGTCATTGAAGATGTCGTGAATTGTTAAAGGACGTATAATACATGTTTACTTTATTCAATGTAAAAAAGTGGCATGGAAAACGAACTTGCAGTTCGTTTTGTCCAATTTGACTTATTTAAGGGAAAAAAAATCGGCATTTTTTAAATGAAATTCCACTTCCGGTGAAAACAGTAGCGAGAAGTGGTGACGTAAATAAGCGGTGGCACTAGAATATTGCGCAACACGTATTCCACAGTGTAATTGGTATGGCAGCTCGTGCAAATAGCAATAGTTCTGCGGACGATGTTTTTTTTTAGAAGGGAGTGACTCGAATGCCTTAAGATTAGTATATGGCAGCGATGGGGATAATCCAGAATCTTTAAGGGAGTGGGCCACGTCCTTAACAATATGAGCCGCGTAGGGTTCACCGAAACGATCCACACTAAGACAGAACGGAACATGTTGATAGCGTTAATGGTCGTCTCGGAAACTCAGACTGGTATTTAATTTACCGTGTTATTTATTTGTATTCGGCATGAAAATCCAATAAAGTAAGGGTACAACCTAAAGGAATACATAGAAATTTTTTAAGCTGAGCTTCCGAAGGTGTTTTATATAGTCTATCAAAAATATAATAAATATGTGGAAATGGAGAGGGCTTACGCTTCTGGGAAGCTTGTTGAATCGTTTATTATCCCTAAAGTCTTGAGTAAAGCGTCGTTGATTACAGTCACAAATGATTTAATTAAAGAGGTCAACAGTCTGATGTACCGTTTTAATTGGAAAGACAATGATAAAATTAACGCACCGCTCTTATCAATGATATCGAGGATGGAGGGCTTAAGATGTTGGATATTCAGTCGATGATCCTCGCACAGAGGGTGATGGTATTAAAAAGATTTACAAATAAAGATTATAATAACTCTTGGAAAATAACATTGAATTACTTCCTTTCTCAGGTAGGGGGAGAATTTGTTCTTAAGTGTAATTTTGATACCAGACAGTTACCTATCTAACTTCCGACCTTTTATAAGGAGTGCCCGGACGCTTGGTCCATGTTAAGGCAACCTTCGATACTTTCGTATGAAGATGTAGGTCACCAGGTTATATGGAACAATAAAAATATTACTGTCCAAAAGATCTCGCTTTTCGAAAAACACTTGCTTTCTAAAGGGATTGTTACGATCGGTGATCTCATTTCTGACACTGGAATCTTCTTAAAGGGTGTGAAGGTATTACATGCAAATTTATCTCCGATACCACATTTTAGGTTAATGAGCATCGTGGACGCCATTCCTCGTGACTGGAGGCGTATTATTAGAGAAAGCGCTAAACATCTCCCTTCTCATACAGATGACATAATTTATTTGAAGTTAGAAAATTCTGATGTAATGCTAGCAAAAATCACCTCCAAATCACTTTATAACGCGTTTAAAAGCAAAAGGGAAGCTTTCTGTTCTTGGCTTGGTGAATGTCAAGTTAACTTTCAAACCGATTTACAATAATGGATATATTTTTTGGAGTTTTCAATGCGGAAGAGGACTTGATTATTCTAAATCATCTAATACTGACAGCTAAATTTTATATATAAAAGCGTAAATTGAATTCTAAGAATCCCTTCATACGAGTTTATAAGGCCAAGATCGGGGAGATATACCAGGTAGAAATGAAGATAGCAGCAAAGCGGAATAAATTAGCTAAACATTTTCAGAAATGGGATAAGCTTTTGCCACATATCGCTTTGTGGGATGGGTGTCGTCCAAACAATGCAGAGTAGCAGAAGAAGTCAAATTTTATTGTAAAGCATACAATTTCGCTATATACTATTAGTAAGATACTGTAAGTAATTTACCGTAATATATTAAAAGTGGTGTAATATGTCGTAAAATAATGTAAATGTAGAGTATTGTGTAGGTAGTGTAAGTAATCGAGAGTAAGTCATCTACTGTAATCAAGTTTATTGTAAACTATACTTTGTTAGTGTGTTCTCAGTAAATTATTGTAAGTGACGCATTGTAACTGAGTCCTGTAGTGTATTGTAAGTAGAGTAATGTTTTGTAAAATGCCAAAAAAAAAGGAAGAAATCACAAAAAAAAATCTTGTGCGATAAAAAAATCCAAAACGCTTTCCCAACGGATTTTGGGATCGGGATCATTTGAGCTATATTCAAAATAAAAAAAAAATTGTCCTTCTGATCTTTGAATGTTATTCCACTGCTGTGAAAACCGTAACACAAATTCTTCAACTGTTGTTTCTTTGCAGGGTTTCTCAAAGGAAGCAGCAAGTGAGGTTGGCATGGATTTCCATATAGAAATAAGGGTCAATTATAGCATCATGTATAAAATTCTTTATATCGAACCAACAAACTTGCACATCACATTACAAACCCACATCAGCGAATCCTATTTCTTTGACACGTATTTCGAATTCATGCCAAGGTTCAGACAGGTCAGTGTCTTCTATGGGCTCAGCGCTGGCTCTCGAACTGGCTTCCCACAATCTTTCAATAGATGAGAAAAAAGGTGCTTTTAGAGAATCGATAAAGCTTTAGTTATTAAATATTCGCAAGGTAAATCAATTTAGTACTTACTCTGATGATCTCTAACTTTTGAAGAGCTTAACTTATCCTCGGTTTTTTGTCAGTGCGGTCGGCCACTTCCGAATTCTCGCCGTCTGCCGACTGTATGGGTCCCTTTTTACTTCAGAATTATTTGCTTCCGGTAGGGCCTGAATCATCGGTACAGCACTAGGAAGAAGTTGTTTTTTCATTTTAAGGCCCATTTCAACCATATAGCTTTTCTCATCGCACTCGGGAGAAAAATGACTGCTACAATCAACAAAATGTTGGAACGGCTCGACGAAATGGGCTCCTTTCACTTGAGCAAATTTAACCCTTTGTTGTTTCAAATTTGCTTCATTTGGAAATCTTTGCATTGTATGCCCAGTTTTGTTTGAATCAGTACAAAACTGGACGACACAACACTTTACCATTATGAAAAAAATCGAATATATTGAAACAAACTATAAGTAAAAAAATCTTGACGAGATCGGTAAACAACGGCTGTGGAGAAGACTTATACGTATCTCACGCGAGTCTGAAACAAAACTTTGGGGGTCACAGAAAAGATTGCGCCATTCAAGATGGCGCTTGTCTGACGAATGGTACTTTTGGTATACTTGATATATTTACTAAACGTGAAAAGAAAATGTACGTTTTTTGGCTTTATATGCCCTGAAAGCGAGGGAAGGTTAACTTGGTGAAAACCAAGTCTTCCTGGCGAATTTTAGGGTATGACTTTGAGCATGCGATCCATAAAAGGGTTTTGAGGAGGTTCTGAGAGCTTTGACCATAATTAAACATCAAATGATAGGTCATAACACATAAAATGTTTGTGTGTCCTTTAAGAAAAAAAATCCTAAGCTTCAAGTTAAGTTATTCGCGTGACCCAACACCGCTGACATTGCATTTTTTTGTGTGGATATTTTCGTCCTGTTCCGCTCTGTTTCAGGGAGCTAAGGCTGTTTCCCCATAATACAACAAATTGGATATGATAAGCATATTCCTTCTGCACTTTCCTTTTGCTGGTAGTGTAACCTAATTATCCGGGTAGGCTAAGACCTGAACAAAACTGTTGAAGGTGGCAGTAGCTTGAAGCGTCAATGAGAAACAAAGGCCACTATTTATAACACTCATCAAGAACAACAACAAGGGATTTATGACGTACGCACACGTAGTACGTGTTACAATTGGGGGGCAATTGAGATATCCATCCTCTTAGAGCGTAGTGTCACCAAGAAAAAACAGTGGGACAGAGAAGGAGAATCAGGATGTTGGCCGGGATATAACGATTTTACTTTAGTTATTTTTAAAATTATCCCTTTCCTTCTTTTACCGAGTGCCATTCATCGTATAATTTATGTTAAACCAGGAACCTTCCTCCCTCTCCTCCCTCTCCTCCCTCTCCTCCTTATCCTGATTTATTCCTTGATTTCACATAAAAACTCGAGAACTTAAAGCTCGGGGTGTCACAAGCTGATCTTTTCAAAACCTCAGCACAGGTCATCATCTTCGTCTGACTCTCGTAGTGACTTTGCACAGGTTTTTCAAAAGTTAGTCAATGCCTGCGAGAAAAAAGACTTTCTCAAGAGCACCATCCCAGAGACGATGACACTTTATGGTACAATTTATATCCCAGGTTCAAATCATTGACTGTGGACTGAATAAGCTTGATTCGAAAAGGATCTCGCTCGAAAGAACAGATGTAGTTGAAATTTTTATTTACCATAACTGTGGGTTCAGGAAACATAAGGTGCTGCGAAAAATGATAATAATAAATAATAGTAATAATAATAAAAAAAGTTTAATTCCACCATCATCGCAGTTAATCTGAATAACAATGTGGTTATAATTGTACAACTATAAGAATTGCATATTATTAACCAATAAGGGACTGAGTTACAACAGATTTGGCATTAAAATTACAAATACAAGTTAAAATATATGAGTAGGCATATATATATATATATACATATATGTATATATATATATATATATATATATATATATATATATATATATATATATATATATATAACTAACTGCAGACAGTACTGTTTCGGCCTTCTGGGCCTCATCAGTACAGTGCTAGTGCCAGGATGGAGGTAAGGCTATATAGCCACCCCAAGTGATCACACACATGTGGGATCATCTAAGCCATGCCAGAGTGCTCAAACTAGAAAAACTAGTGAGCATGCATAATGCTAGCAGCAATGACTCATCCTAGTAGAGTGCTCAATTTGGACATGAAAGCAAAGCTTTGTATGTCAAAGAGCTATATATGTATGTATGTATGTATGTATGTATGTATGTATGTATGTATGTATGTATGTATGTATGTATATTTGTAAAATATATAATGTGTAAAGATCAAGGATTGAAGGACGAGAAAAACCCTTTATCATTAACTGAGTTATTGTAAAAGGATTACAACATAGTCGCCACAGTGGAAAAAGACATTCAATAGTTCTTTACATTCTATAAGTCCTTCCCCAAGCAAATGTTTTAGCAGCCTCGGGTGGCCTTACTGAGACATATTGTCACCTGACGCCCAAAGCCTTGATCCGCAAATTAAATGCCTAGAACAGGTTACTGTATGAATCATTTTGTTATCTCAATCTGACAAAATATCCTCAGGCTTTTTCCTTTCTTCTACAGTAAAGACGAAAACCACTATGTAATTTCTTACTTCACCCGCAACATGAAACCTGCAAAGCGTGTAATGAATATTACCATTTGTTTTAAGAAAGTTAACTGCATTGACGCATGAATAAAGGGGTAAGTTTCTAAAGAAACTGTGGTGCTGCGTCGGTGGGAGAGTATAGCAGGTAATTTAGTGTTAACAATTATGTAGAAAGTGGAGCTACGCCATTGGTGGGAATATGGTGACGGAATATGGTGACGTTTTCAACCCAGTTGTTAACACTAAATTACCTGCATTGACGCATGTTGTTTAAGTAGAAGTAGCCTGCGTGCAGGCCGTCATTATAACTCTTTAGCACGAACTTTTTATGCGCACGCACGAAAGTGTAGATAGGCAAGGAGATCTTGAAGAATGCCCCCGTGACTGATTTTGTGGGAAGACCTTCACAAGGGTGCTCCAAATTTCCTACAGCCGAGGAGAAGGAAAAGCCACCATTTTATCGCTTGATTCTCAATTGAAAGATAGAGATTCAAATTAAAAACGTATTAATTTATATTATAGTCATCTTGAGAAAGTTTCGTAGAAAGTCACATCGTCGCGGAAGGGGACTAGGCCTTGCTGGACCCAGACCCAACAACATTCTTGGATCGAGTTGCTCAGATCAGTCCTGTTGAAAATGGCGGGTATCGTGAATGTCAGTGATCACGAATGGGGACATTTGATCGGAATTATGTAACGATAAGAGTATTCCACAGTTTTCAGAGGTCTAATGGCTTCCAAATCCTGCAACTGATGACCTTGAAGTTGTAGAAATTGTTGCATATGATCGAAATGATCGCAAAAATGAGAACGTCGAGAACAAGAGATTGAAGTGGACATTGAAGGTGTGAAGGTGAACAAAAAAAAAACGAACACGTTCAGGAATCAAGCGAGAGAATAACGCGCCAGATGCAGTCGTCGATTAAAAATGTGATGCCGGCGGTCACCAGAAATGTACAAGTTCTTGGGGTGTTAGCAGTGTAACCACCAAAGTAAGAAAAAGACTTCCTCTGACACTAGGCAGCCAAATCAGTATATTGATGGGTGACCTCATGTAATACATGTATGAGGAATGTGCCACTGAGCATTGGGTTTTCATTTCTTATAACCTTTTTCTCAGTCAGCTCTTTTCTAACTTTAACCCTTTGACTCCTAGAACTGATTAACACTTAATTTCTCCCTTTAATATCCATTCGTTACCTAGTAAACAGGTAATGAGTATAATCAAACTTATCAGAGAGATATTTCTATATAAAGTACCAAATTCTCTTAACTAATATACAATGAAATGTGTAGCAGCTAGAGAGGAGAATTGATAATCAGATCTTGGGAGTTAGAGTTAAGTCAAATTATGGGGGCGAAAGGAAAGGTCACTTTCAGGGTTTCACAGTACTTGTGCTATATGCTTGTTACATTTGATGTGAGCAAATAAGTAATTCATAAGATCTTAGAGAGGTTCTTACACTGTATCAATGACATTTTGTATTAAGGTGTAACAGTTTTTGATTTGACATTTGCACAAGCACATCATTGTATACATTGTTTTGATGAAGGGCTAATGCTCGAAACATCAGCTTTTTTACCCTTTACGGTGGCTATTTACGTTTTCAAGTTTCTCAGTTGTTAACACTAAATTACCTGTATTGAAAGAAGTTGTGTCCATTCGCCAACTCCAGTCTTAACAAACAAAGTCAGTAGATGCCCTGCACTTAAAACCCACAAAAATGGACTGCAAAGCATTTTAATAAATGTAGTCCTTCCTGTTCTCTACAGTTTTGTTTTCAGTTCTTGATTTCATGGTAGTTCTTTGGGTAAATTCCTCCAGTCCTATTTCCGATGGAGAATCACAAATAAGGTAGTAAGCTAAAACAGACATTGGGGCAGTACTGACTCCAGGAGTTAAATGAATGCTGCTGACCAACCAAAATTTGAAGTAAGAAATGCTGTTAACACAGGAGAAATGCTTATTGCTAGGTTACAGCCAGCTGTAAGAAGACTCCACAGGGTACCCAACTAGAATAGAAGAATCATGCACACAGCTTAGCTTAAACAGACAATCATAGATAAATATAGAGTTTCAACTGCATTGGCCAAATACCGGTAGGTAAAGGATGTAAGTGGCATCAGTATTCTACCACAAATGAATAATAAATAAATAAACACAGATAAATAAACTTTAATAGATGTTCCTTCAAAGGTTTTTCAAAATCTGTTTACTTAACAAATAGAGAAGCCTTGACTGTGCTCTGTTCTGTTATAAAGCACGCAGGAAGCGGCTAGAGCACGAAAGAAGTGTAGGGTGAAACACGAGACGTAGTCGAGTGTTTCTCCCCACTAATAAAATATAGTAATAATTTACAACTAAACAAGCTCTTAAGGTTCATACTTAAAAGATTTCAAACGCTGTAATCTTATTGGTTACGCTACTTGCTACAGTATCTATATATTCTGTGATAAACAAAATAAAACGCAAACATGAGCCCTTGTTAGTATTTTGATTGATCAGTAGATAAGCTTAAATGATGAGATTATTCGCTCTCCATTATATGGCAAGATAGAAATCCCTCTTTATCTAAAAAAACTGCTCTGCTAACGTTTTAAAAATCATGAGCCCCAAAAATAAACATTGCTTAATTTGTTACGCTGGATTTGCGTAACATTTCCTGTTTGTGGGTGTTTTTTGCTGTTCACACCCCAATTTGAAAGTGATTTGTACTGTAAACGTTCATTATATAAGTTCAATTTTCTTCATCTTGTTAAATCCCTGATGAAGTCTGTGTGATCAGACGAAACCGGTCGGATAATAAACTAAATTGAAAAGATCTGTTGCTGTGAGCTGCTCTCAACTTTTTATTTTTAAAAAAAAATTACAAAATTGTTAAAAAAAAAATTGAAAAAATTGATTTTCATTCAATTACTGAAATTACATCCATAATCGAGTTTAAAACTTTTCTTCTCATCCAGCTGACGGAAGTTGTTAGAAATTGCAAAATTTGTGGTTGATATTTTCTGCAACAAAATTAAGGTTTTTCGACCGGCTACTGAGCTGGTGTCATCAATTAAAATCACCGAAAAGTGCAAGAGGTAGCGATTCATTAACGTTTTTGCGAATGGCGAAACGAAATTCTGAGAAAGGGGAACGTACAACAACCTTGCGATAATATGCACATATTGAAAGAATGAAATGTTCTAAGATCGTCTAAGATAGTCGATAAACTCCTCATGTTGTGTAAGAAAAGGTGATGAGGTGACGAAGGATCAGCACAAAACTGTTCTAGAGATCTAGCAAGAAACAGTCTGTGAGCAGACCCTCAAAGTGAGAGCAGCAGGACGCGCGTTTTTTCCGCCCGCGTGAATTTCAAACGAGACGGGTAAAGGTTTACCGGAGCTCTGAAAATAATAATAAACAATGCCTGTATAGTGCCGGATTCCAAAGCTTTCAATCATAGAAAACAATGTGTGATAAACACGAAAGTGTAATCAACTGAAAGAGAAATTCTGAACTTAGGGTATGTTCCTAATTCATTATTCTTTCAGTCTCAGTGCGTGTTTATTCTGATACGAGGCCTGCCTTCATACGAAGACCACACTTACTTCTACTCGGAAGTGGTATACTGGTATACGTGCTTTGCAAGAAACAGTACCGTGCTTCGAGGAGCTCTTCACAAAAGCTGCTGCAAACGTAGATGGTAGTTGGGCGAGAAATTTTACTCGACAGGTAAGATAAAAAATGCCGTCTATCACTACAGTTTGAGTCTACCTTAGACGATTGGACCGCTCTCTCGCTATGTCGGTCTACAGGCGTAACGATCCACAAAGGATGTTTAGAGAGCGTCCCTGAGCCAGAAGGTCTTCTCAAACGTCTCGAGTGTCTATTATGTACGATTACATATACATAGTACTTACTATGTTTTGTCTAAAGCAAAGGCATACACTCAAGTCTTTCATTTCTGCTATTAGCTTTGCCCTAGATATTTTCTGAGATAAAAGTTATCTCATTCCTAGCTCCACAGACCGTGTATGCTAAAGTTGACTCAAAATTGATCATTCACCGCCTTGTTAAAATTCGATGCTTATGGGGAAGAAAATCAGCGAGCTTCAAGCTTAAATTTCTCTAAGGTGTACCATATTTTAATGTTATCAAACACACACTTTTATTTATAAGGTAATCCCTCTGAACCGCAGGTAGCAAATGCTAACCCTGGCGGGTCAATTTATCAACTCATTTTCGGTATATTTAATTCATTTTTTAGATAATTATAGACGAAACATAGAGTTGAGGAAGATGTCCGCGTTTTCTACAGGAACACAAAGTATTGTTTTGAAATAACAGGTCTTGATTTCCCTTGGATCTGAATCGTATTTCTCCCACTTAGCTAGCATATAATTCCCTACCATAGGTCAAGACAGTGTGGTGTTATATCAAGAAACCATTACTAAGTTAGCGCGCAGAACAAGTTTAAATTTGTTTCTGCTTTTTTTCTTTCAGACGAGTGGGGGCAAACACGCACGAGACACGTAAGAGGAAGGGTGTCCCTCCCCTTACCCTCCCCTCCCACTCGCCTCACGCTTGCCCGCACTTGCCTAAAAAATGTAAAGGCGGATTCTTTAGGCCACCATCGAGCTGATGAGTTAATTCGTTCTCATTACTTGTTTGAAGGATAAAGTTTTCCCATTGCAAGGAGAAGCTTCATGTTAATGACATCTGGGCCAGTCAGCTGAAGTTTTGACAATTTAGTGACGGCAAGGCCCCTGGTTGACAGGGGTGGGGTAGTAGATTCTGGGTGAAGCCGACAACTAATGTTAAAGATTTAGGACTTATGGTTTTGTCTGTGAGTTGCTCTATCGATAGTTCGTGTAATTTCGGTGATTCTCGATAAAATGTACCAAGTATTTTTGTATCCGTCGTTATTTTACATCGATTAACAAGTTCACTCCCTCACAGGTCCTCACAGGAAAAAGCGGAGTAATTAGGAACTCCTAACACGTGCAAGGACACTCGACTGAACTGAGGCCGTAACACTCTCTTTTTTTTTCAATAATGCTGTTTTCCCTGTGAATAAATGTGCTGTGTATTGAATAATAACGAAGCAGGATATACCTGTAATTCTAGCTTGGGTAACCTGTGAAACACTTTGGAGTCACTGTATGTCTAGCGGCTTTGTTTGTGCAACAACAGTCACTTAGCATCAAAGAAGAGACACAAAACAGGTCTTTATATTTATGTGAAGTTTTGATGTCTAAAAATCACATTTGTCATAATTTCAATCGAGGGGTTGGTCCTCCGGGTGACGAGGGGGTAGGGGGCCTGGAGTACTTTGGTTGTGTCACGATAAAATCTGCCTGATTCTCCCCCCCACCCCCCCCCCCAAGGCTCTTTAGTATTCTAGTGGCCCCCCTCATTTGCAATCAATTTTGTACAGTCCTCCCTTTATACTCTGTTACCGACGACTGATCCCCCCTCAGCCCCTCCCACCCAAAAAAATCCTCCGTACCCTCCCTCCCCCATAACTTCTTCCTCGGATTTCCCCGCTAGTAATTAATTATTAACTGGTCTCAGTAGCTCATCCCCCAATACATAAAAGTGACGTCATGATTTCCGCGGAAGTCCCCATTTCCTTTATTAGCATTCGACTTCACTTTTGAAACTTAGAAACTCCAACAGTCCGTCAATTTGCATTTATTTTTAGTTACGTGCATACCTGATATCAAGAGACCAAACCATACGGCAAAATTGAAACTTCTCTTCACGATGTATATTTGCGGGCAAAATGGATTGAGCTTACTAATAGCGTTACGCAGTTTTCGTGACAAAGATTTCCGCTTTCAGTTTCTAAAAGTAGGGGAGCCCCCTAATAATATTGGGAAATTTTCCTTTTGACGTGTTTTTTAAAGGTTAAAACGCCCTTCTGTCCAGGCTAGTATACTTCGATAGCTACCGTGGGATATTTCCAAAGTCTTGCTATAAAGGCTAGTGAAGAAATGTAGACAGAAGTCGGAAACGCCGAGGTAAGACTTTGGTTGTGGTAAATGTCAATAATCTCACCTTCCCGATAACTCAGCGACACAATGTACTGTCCGCCAATGGACATATTTTTTCTTTTTTAGCAAAATCCTTCTTTGAATGAACTCAAAAGTAGGTGAATTTGTTGGCTTACAATATCAGCGCGGCTTTTAACTTTTTTTAGCAGAGTAAATTTACTCAGAATATTTTATTTGTCGGGGAAGAGACTGTCAAAATTAGTAAACGGCGGCGATATGAAATTGGCTTCGTTGATATCTGGAATCTGGTTGATGAATTAACTACAAAGAAAACTGAGTTAACATGTCCATGGTTGCACAGACTCTAGATGATCACTTTACAGAGTAAAAGTTGTTATTTATTTAAATGTAGTTACATCCCACGTCAGCAGTCGTAACGCTGTAAACCACATCTTCATTCCAAATTTTCTCTACATAAATGGTTGGTTTGATTGTTTTCTCATATTCAACGGTTTACTGTGGGTCTAACGTCAATCAGCTAAATCTGTTTGGAATAAACCATGCGGTCTGGGGTTGTTAATTGCAGGCGAAGTTATAAATTCATTACGTATCTAAGCCTAACACGAAAAGAGAGCAGATGATATTGTAACTCATGATTTCCGCTGTGTCTGTTCTCTACTTTCGCTTTCATTTAGTGACTCGCAAAATTATTTGTAACTCGTGCATGCTTTGCAGGTGACATGGAAATGAGAATTTGACGATTTTCAGTTTAAAAAGTTTGCTTTTAACGACTAAAAAAAACGGTCCAAGGTTTAACTGACATAAACAAATTTGCTTATATAGATACATAAGTTAAAGAATTAAAGAGGACGCATCGATTCTCTGCGACTATGAGTTTCGCACCCAAGCGCTCGTCAGACAGAACTTCTGTCTGACGAGCGCTTAGGCGCGAAACTCAGAGTCACAGAGAATCGATGCGTCCTCTTTAATTCTTTGACTTATGTATACTTAGCTCTGTTACCACAGCATTGAGCACTTTATGCCAAAGTAGACTCTACCCCCACATTTATTTATATATATATATATATATGAAAATATATATATATGAAAATATATATTATAAAGGATTATAACATAGCTAGTAAATTTGTCTAATCAAATTCAATTGCGCGAGCGTGATTCATATTCCTATTGTGCACGCTCATGACGTCAGCAAACAAATCCCTCGAGAAAAATAATTTCCTTCGGGTTGAAAATGCTATAAAACAATTGGTTCATACGTCAGCTGTGCTTTCATCGAGATATGAAGCACGCGGGAAGTTTGGAGCGCACGAAAGATGCGTAAGAGTTGCTCGAGGCTACGCCTGGTGTGCTACGCCTCGAGCAACTCTTACGCATCTTTCGTGCTCTCCAAACTTCCCGCGTGCTTCATATCTCGATGAACGCACGCTGACGTATGAACCAATTGTTAATTATAAGCACTTAAACATGGAATGACCTACAACCACCTGCAACCACCTAAAATCACCTGCAACCACCTGCAACCACCTAAAACCACCTAAAACCACCTAAAGCCAATAATTTCTGAAAATACTTGAGCCTGCAATCAATTTGAAACTTCCTTTTGTAGGATTGTACAAATATTTAACTGCAACCCGCTCAGAAGCACGAGTTTTGGACATTTATCGCAGTCATATATGTATCCAAGTCAGGATACATTTTAACTTACGCAGGGCCACGTTAATCGCAATCGTCTTTAGAGAGAGGAAAACTGCAGATGAATAACAAATTCAGTTACATCTCTTGTCATTAGTCCTAACACATCAAACCATGTGTTTATTGCACCTTTACTTACGTAAATCGTTGGATAAATCGTCTGCGGATATTTCACGGATTACCGTGGATCTAACACAAGAATAAACAGTTCTAAATGCTGATTGTTGTTCACCAAAATTGATGGAAAGCTGCCAGTATTGACACTTGTCAGTCATAGCCTGTCAGCGAATCCAAGCTGTTCAGCTTTCCTTGCCGAAATCGCAGAAATAACTCCAAGCTAGTCCTTAGGACCAAACTGAACACTGCGTTTATATTTTACTTATCTATATTAAAAAAAACAACGGGAAATAAGCTTTCTAAGGAAAAATTTACAAATATTTGGATGATGAACCAAAGTAGATTTTTGTGAAGGAATGCGTGACGTCATGAGTTCCAGTTTCAGTTTCTAATGGAGGGGAACCCCCTTTTCCCCACTTTCGGGGGAAATTTCCCTGTTACGCTTGAAATATTTAAAAGCCTTCCGGAGCCTTTGAGAAGGCCCTCTTTTTTAGTGATTGAAACTGGATCTTTTTAAGGGAGGTTGCATCATGGGTACATTATATTTCTTTTTGTCAGGCTGTTGTAAGAACACTTTTGATTACCACATGGCTCAATAAAAGGGGAGGATCTGATTGTGGCAGAGGTGTTTATAAGATTCGAACTCAGGCGATCTTAAACGTTGTTACAAATATAGCTGTTCACGCATTTATCTTTAAGTGATTCCCCTAACATGTGTTAAATTAGCCCAAGGTTTTGTCAGCAGTTTTTGCAGTACATTTAACAATTGGTTCATACGTCAGCGTGCGTTCATCGAGATATGAAGCACTTGGGAAGTTTGGAGAGCACGAAAGACGCGTAAGAGTTGCTCGAGGCTACGCCTCGAGCAACTCTAGCTTCTTGAGTGCTCTCAAAACTTCCCAAGTGCTTCATATCTCGATGAAGAGAAGATGACGTATGAATCAATTGTTTTATAACATTTTCAACCCCATGGAAATTTTTTTTCTCGAGGGATTTGTCTGCTGACGTCATGAGCGTGCACAAAAGGAATATGAAGCACGCTCGCGCAATTGAATTCGATTAGACAAATTTACCAGCTATGTTATAAATTCTTTTGCACTATAATTATATTCCGGCTTTGGGCGATGGTGTCGGTGGTTGCATTTCGAACACTGTGACTAATATCGTCAGCTCTTTACACTGTTGCTGACCCCTTAAAAATGGTTTGCTGTCTCAAAGTGTTGAGTCTTGTGCTTTTACAATCATCTCTTGATTGTTTTTTCCCATTGATATCATTATCAGAAAAATCATAGTGAAAAATCAACTATTGACGAGTGAACGAGGTAATAATTATGTTGATTTTTCGGCTAGAAGGGCTAAGAATTAAATTAGCTAGGAATTATACATGGCTAAGGCTCGGTTTTGGACTGGGGTAAGCTCTGAAAATCTAGGCGCTTGTGAATGTTGAAAGCCCTTTCTTTTCGATTTAAGCTTGATACAACCAAAGCCGGTAAGATTGAACCCAAAACTGATATCATGAAGTTTTAGAGTATTTGGTTCTTTTGCAGTGATGGCGGAAGGTGGTAAGGTCAGCGTTGATGATGGGAAATCTACAGACGGTAGGATAGAAAACAACTCAATAACAATAAACTTTCTTTTTTGGAAAATTTCACATGATCATCACTTCCAGTTTGGGGCTTGATTGACAAAACACATTATTTGACTTTTATTTTTTGACTGATTTACCTCTCCAGGTAAATCAGTTCTTCTTCATCTACTTTTCTGTTTTCCATCCTCAGGTCTCTGTCGTTCTTCCTCTCACTCCCGCCTCGATTAGAGTCCAGCACCTGAAGTTTTTGCTGATTTTGTCGATAAGATCAATATATATCTGTCCGTTAAACTTATTAATCAGAGTTTAATAACATGGCATGTTGGTGCCGTGGCGTGTGGTTGGGAATCTTCTTTAAACGGCTTACTTTCGCTGCTTCTACTTCTTAATTTTAGTTTCCATCGGTGGAAAAGACATATCAGACACTGGAGATAGAGATTGACTAATTCTTCAAATACCCCCATGAACGTTGTTTTTAATTAACTTATCAGTGTTTGTCTATGTTGGTAAAATGTTCCAAAGTATTTCAATTTTGATTTTTTACGTCTCAGCTGGTTTGGTACAATTTGGGTTTAAAACTGTTCAGGGGCTGAACTATCGCGCCACAATGATTGGAGGCCAACAGAGAGATCACAAAGCTCCCTATCTCCTGTATACTTGTCTGATTATTTTTCTGTCGTTGTAGACGTTCCGGCCGTTTTACCGTCAGATGGTACATCGCAATTTGATGATGCAGCCTTAAAAGGTAAGAATAACCACTAAAATAAACACAACCTATTCAATAAGATATGGTCATCGAGTCAATTAGGGTTACGCAATCCTTTTAAGAGAGGCACACAAAGGGACCTGTACCGCCTGGTGATCATGTAACAGGAAAAATGCAGACATATTTTGCAACAAAATGACTTCAACGTTTAATAGCCAGTTCACACCGCCGGTCTTCTAGATATTTTACACATCTGTATATTTCTGGCTGCTATTTTGTGTATCCTTATTGAGTTATGTTCTATATCATGGATTTTTTTTTCTTTCCTGTCAGCGATGGCAGAGGTGTACTTGAAAGAAGGTGACAACGAGTACAGCAAAGAAGAAACCCACGATGCCATACACTTTTACTCGGAGGGACTGCAGGTGAACTGCAAAGATGTCAAACTAAACGCCAAACTCTATAGCAACAGGGCAGTGGCTCAGCTTCTTCTGGGTAAGATTTTATCAATCGTTCTTGACCAGTTTTGATAGGGATTGATTACAACCATTTACAGCTCGAATGGTGTGCGTGAAGAAAAACTTTTGCTGCGTTTGAAGCAACCTCAAGGTTATATGGAAAGGTAGCGCTGACATGACTCGGCCCCGTCACCGACATCACGCGTTCTGGCCAATTTCTTGGCGAATGTCTGGAAAATGCGGAGTTTGCGAATATGTCTGTTATAGATGTTGCAAGATGATATATGTAAATGTAAATTTCTATTCGTCCGCTGGCTAATTGAAAGATGGGATAAAACCTGACACTAAAAATTGTGAACCTCAAACTAGCCAATCAGATATATGTAAAACAGGTCTAAAACAGACCGACCGAAAGTCAGATGCTCTCACAAGACTTTTTCGCTAATTTGGCAACTTACCCAGTGTTGAAGTCCTAAATGTAATAAAGTCCTAAATGTAATAACAGTTGGTCCTAAATGTAATAAAGCCCTAAATGTAATAACGTTCGGTCCTAAATGTAATAAGCCCCCTATGCAGTCGTTTAACTGCGCTAACATTGAGATGTTAAAGTGACAGCTGTTGCACTAAAGAATCCTCTGACCAATATTCATGGCATATTGCGGGCTCGTTGATATTAATCAGCGTCTTTCTATTTGCTAAAGACGTAGGTTGAGAAGCATTGGCTTCAAAACCTTATACTGATGTGCTTTTGGAAAAAAAATTGACGGACACAAAGGAATGAGAACGCTGATCAATAGCTCTCTTTATATCATTGGCTCAGACTCTTTAAGTGTAACAGATTTTGACGATATAATTGTGTGATCAGCGCTGAAGTTAACACTTCATAAAACGAATTACAAGGAAAAGGAAGTCCACCGACTTATACGTTAGACAAATTTCGGGCTCGAAAGTGCATTTTTTGTACTTTCTTCCCTTGCCAGATTTTTATGGGTCTGAATAAAATATATTCATATGCGTTTTTGACCAAGCGTGAGGTCAAAATGGCTGGATATTAGCCGTGTTTTTTTTTCTTTTTTTTTTGCGTTTTTATGGACTGAGACGAAGTCTTGGTCCATAAAAAAGTAGAAAAAGAACAAGGCTAATATCCGGTCATCTTGACCATACAAGCTTGGTCAAGAGAGTTTATATTCTCTTGGCTTAATCATTAAAGGATTCATTGTAAAGCAAAAGATTTCGCTTTGACAATAATGAAGAATGGCCTGTTTATTTCGAGAGCCGATAGAGAAAGCCAACTGTGTTTGCAACACAACAAACCCAAGAGGGTCGTTTATTTTTTTTTCTATGTATAGCACTAGCCCACTTTGGGCTGGAAATGATTTTCTTCAACTCGACCGCTTAAAGGACCATACTCCGACTGCTGATATTTCTTATGTCTAGCAAGTAAAAAGACGCTGATTGATATCAGCGAGCCCGTAATGTGACATAAATATTAGTCAGCGCTTTTTTAGTGCGACAGCTGTCACTTTAACATCTCAATGTGGATGTCCGCCATAACAACAATGCACTGAAGGAGTTAAACGATTGCATTGGAGGCTTATTACATTTAGGACTTTATTACATTTAGGACCAAATGTTATTACATTTAGGACTTTATTACATTTAGGACTTTATTACATTTAGGACAGTTATTACATTTAGGACTTCAACAACCCAGTACCAAGAAAACATTATTAGCTACTACGTTTAAAGTAGACTCCGGTTCTAAAAGTTGAGAATTTGCTCTTCTGTACTTATATGAAATTGTTTTGTTAGGAAATTTTCAAGAAGCATTGGATGATGCTACAGTGTCTGCTCAGTTGGCACCAACTTTCATTGAAGCAATAGAAATTGGTAAGTTCTGTGCGGCATCTTCTGAGACATGCAGAAATTGTTTCACGATCTAATTGTATTGGCTTAATTTCGACTTTGCTTTTGACAGACCCTCTTCCAAAAGCTCGATGAAAATTCCAAATTTCTCATTTGAAAAGTAATCCACCTACTCTTATAGTATTTTGGATTGAGTTGTAAGTTCTGATAGTTTAATCAAAAAGCTGCTGCATCATCACATTTATCATATAAACTGCAATATTTTACAAGGATTTCCAGGCCTGAGAAATGCCTTAACAGCACGCGTGTAAAATTACGATAAGCCTTATCGCCCACGCATTTTACGACTTTATTTCGAGGATCGAGGATCCCTTTTTTTATTCATTAATAAAGTCAACTTTTATTGTCAATAAAGACTATTATGTTTATAAAACATATAAAAAAAACACGGTTGCTTGTAGAAATAGAACTTCTCTTCGAGCTTTCAAACCGATATCCCCCTCTTCCACGCGAAGAGAAATTCCATATCTACTCACGCCCATGTATACTTCTCGATTTCTTCACCAGTCTGTATTTCATACTCGGTCTCGAGTCTGGTAATTTACTTTGATTGTGTACATTGCGAGACATCACTTAAGTTAAGATTTTTAAGATTGAAATAGAAGTAAAAGTTGAGGTGTTTTAGTATCCGCAATGGGAAAGATAATCTCCCTTGAAACAAATATTCCAATTTCTACAAGGGGCCAGTGCATGTGTACAGCAACACCTGTATCAAGAAGCCATTACCTGGTGTCAGAAAGGATTGGCAGTATCCTTTGACGAATGTAGAAAAAGCCAGTACTGCTTTGGAAATTTTTTCCATTTTATTACTCATGTCAAAAAGCGAAAAGTAGACAGTTCCCATATGCTGTAGACTCTAATGAATATAAGAATTCAAGAAACCGGGCGACTAGCCATGTAGACGGCCAACAACATCAGAAATCATCTTAAACAGTACCGGGTTCAGACGTTTACCTGAATGATGTCCTTAATTATACCAGCTTTTACAGTAATACTAAGTAGGTGCCAAACAACTCCAAATCTCTTTAGAGGGCAAATTCTTTGACTTGACCCTTTTAAGATTAACAATAACAATAAGAAGTTACTTGATTTGTGGACCGAGTGTGATAATCAACCAACTGATGGCACAGATGAAACGAGAATTAATCAGGAAATTAACACTAACCGTGACGATACCAAAGAGAAAATCGAGGTAAGAGAACGTTTCCAACTTTAAAATTCAGTAAAACCAAGAGGTAACGCGGAAAGGGACGCTCGATTAGCGTGATTCTATGGAACACAGACCAGCTCAATTTTTCCATATATATATATATATATATATATATATATATATTTATAAATATAAAAATATAATATAATAAATATAATATAAATATAAATATAATATATATAAATATAAATATAAATATAATATAAATAAATATAATATAATATAATATAAAAAATATAATAAATATATATATATATATATATTTATAAATATAAAAAGGTATTTGTTATGTTTATGATACCTGGAGTATGTTTTCAATCTAAGACAGTTGGGCATAGGTGTTTCGCAGAAGTCATATGTGTTTTTTACTCTGATATTGTTATTGACTATTTACCATTATTGAATTCATTTAGTCAAATTTCTTAGACTCTGAAGGTGCGTTTTTGCCTCACTTCAAAGATACTATCATTTGTAAACCTCGAACAGCGACCACTGGGTCAAAACAATTTTCATCTCATTAGTGAAGAGGCTCAATGAGAAATGTCCTCAGTGCACACCCAACTGGCTTGGTTGGATAAATCGAGTAGCACCACACACAAGTCTGGCTCATATAATAATTTATTTAAACGTAAATAAAGAAAAGGTAAGCCAAGAGGTAAAAAGGTAATCAAACGACTTCCATATTTCTAACTTTAAACCTTAGGATATACAAAGCAACGAAAAGTTACCTCAAACGGCTGTCCAAAAGATCCTTCCTTATGCGAACAATTTGCATTTTTCCATTGAAGTGGGGGACAAAACTGGAGAGGGAATCAGTCACTTCAATCTCGGCAATGCTTATCTTAGGCTAGGAGATTTCACAAGAGCCATCCAGTTTTATGAACTTCATCTAAAAATTGCTAAAGAAGTGGGAGACAAGGCTGGAGAGGGAATCAGTTACTGCAATCTCGGCATTGCTTATCACAGGTTAGGAGATTTCGAAAGAGCCATCCAGTATTATGAACGTCATCTAAAAATTGCCAAAGAAGTAGGAGACAAGGTTGGAGAGGGAACCAGTTACTGCAGTCTCGGCATAGCTTATCGTAACGTAGGAGATTTCGAAAGAGCCATCCAGTATCATGAACGTTATATAAAAATTGCCAAAGATGTGGGAGATAAGGCTGGAGAGGGAAAGGGGTACGGTAATCTCGGCAATGCTTATTACTGCCTTGGAGATTTTAAAAGAGCCATCAAGTATCATGAACGTCATCTAAAAATTGCCAAAGAAGTGGGAGACAAGGCTGGAGAGGGAATGAGTTACGGGAATCTGGGCAATGCTTATTGTATCTTAGGAGACTTCCAAATAGCCATCAAGTCTCATGAGCGTTATCTAAAAATTGCCAAAGAAATGGGAGACAAGGCTGGAGAGGGAATGAGTTACGGGAATCTCGGCATTGCGTATGATAGCCTAGGAGATTTCGAAAGAGCCATCCAATATCATGAACGTCATCTAAAAATTGCCAAAGAAGTGGGAGACAAAGTTGGAGAGGGAAAGAGTTACGGCAATCTTGGCAATGCTTATGATAGCCTTGGAGATTTCGAAAGAGCCATTCAGTATCATGAACGTGATCTAAAAATTGCCAAAGAAGTGGGAGACAAGGCTGGAGAGGGAATCAGTCACTGCAATCTCGGCAGAGCTTATTTTAGCCTAGGAGATTTCGAAAAAGCCGTCCATTATCATGAACGTCATCTACAAATTTCCAAAGAAGTGGGAGACAAGGCTGGGGAGGGAAAGAGTTACGGTAATCTCGGCAAAACTCATCATAGCCGAGGAGATTTTGAAAGAGCCATTCAGTATCATGAACGTGATCTAAATATTGCCAAAGAAGTGGGAGACAAGGCTCAAGAGGGAAGCAGTTACTGCAATCTCGGCAATGCTTATTGGGAGTTGGGAGATCTAGAAAGAGCTGTCAACCTGTATCGTTCTTGCGTGGTAATTTCTGACAGTATCCGAGCCAATCTGCAGTTCAGAGATGATTGGAAGATTAGCTACCGCGACATGCAAAGAAACGCTTACACTTGTTTGTGGCGTCTTCATCTAAAACTAAATCAAATTTTGGACGCGCTTTTATCTGCTGAACAAGGACGTGCACAGGCTCTTAATGATCTGATTTATTTTAGGTATGGGTCGGGAGAAATACAGCCTGGGCCTCACTCTCTAGGGAATTCTGATCTTGAGGTTCTTGTCAGCGGTGCTGTTTCAAATACAGTTTTTATGGCTGTAGATAATGAGGAACGCAAGATATTCTACTGGTTTATTAACAGCTTTCAAGATATTCAATTGAGAAGTACTGAGATAAGTAATTATGGCTCGTTCGAAGATGTCAATACTTTCATTGGAAGCTTAATGAACACAATATCAAGAGAGTTTAAAAGAGGTTCTATTAAATGCGAAGATCGCTCCCTTGATGAACCCTGCAATGAAGAATTGGTGAAGAAAAGGTCAGGTCATGCTTATTTCTCTCCTGAATGTTCACCGAAAGCTGCTTTAAGGATGTTGTATGACGTCATCATTGGGCCGATTAGTGATCTCGTCAATGGCAGTAAACTTATCTTTGTTCCCGAGAGTTCATTGTGGTCTGTCCCTTTTGCTGCATTGATGGATTCTATGTCAAATTATTTGAATGACTCTTTCCGAGTTCGAACGATTCCATCCCTGACTACTTTGAAGTTGCTAAACGATTACCCAGACGACTTCCACAATAAGAAAAGTGCTTTACTCGTGGGTGATCCATGTTTGGAGGGGGTTCTTTTCGAGGGGAGGAAGTTCGATCCACTGCCATGTGCGAGAGAAGAAGTTGAGATAATCGGGAGAATCCTTGGCGCTGATCCTCTTAGTGGTGAAGAAGCCAAAAAAGATGAAGTGTTGAGGCTACTTCCCTCTGTTGCCTTGGTGCACTTTGCTACACATGGCCGAATGGAAACAGGCGAAATTGTCTTGGCGCCGCGAAGTTCTTGCTCATCACAGCCCTTTGTTGAGGTGGAGGATTTTATTCTAACAATGAAAGATGTCTTGGATATTCGAATACGAGCAAGGCTGGTTGTGTTAAGTTGTTGTCACAGTGGTCGCGGAGAGATCAAGGCTGAGGGAGTTGTTGGAATTGCAAGAGCGTTTTTGGGTGCCGGTGCTCGCTCTGTTCTAGTGTCACTGTGGGCTATTGATGACGAGGCTACTCTTGTGTTTATGAAACATTTCTATGAAGAACTGGTTACTGGGAAGCTTGCAAGTGAAGCTCTTAACCAAGCTATGAAGAGCATGAAAGAGTCTGAAGAGTTCAGCGATGTGAAGTACTGGGCACCCTTTGTACTCATTGGGGATGACGTCACACTGGAATGAAATTGAAGATAGGAGCTTTGGATACTGTCAGATGTAAGTAGGAAAAATTGATTGATAATATATTTGGAATTAAGCCCACATCATATTTTCATGAAGGGAACTAATCATGCCAAGGTATAAGTTTCTGCCATACAATTTTAGTGCTCTGAAAATGATGAAATTCGCGAGCAGCTAACTGCAACGGCTCTTAAGCCTTCAAAGATGATTTGTTTTTACTCGCGCAATGACAACGTATAGTGTGCAATAAGCTGCAAAATGATATCCTGGTTTAAAGGAAGACTTAAACCAAACCTATTCCAAGGATGTGTGATGATAAACATAATGACGTGATATCAATCTCAGTTTGTGTACAATGTATATCAAAATGAGTGAAAGGAATATTCGCTTGTCGGTGCTGTTGCTTTGCATAACTTGCATCGAAAATGTTAATTGTTCTCTGCTCTGACTCCTTCGATTTCTGATACTGCAACAAATATCAGTGTGTTAGACAGGTGTCTTACTTTAGGGACATATTCAAAGCTCCTTTACATCTAATTTTCTATTTATCATTCTGACTCCTTTTATCCTGTTTGTAGAAAAGAAGAGATCCTTGCTGATGGTTTTTGGTAACGATTTGAAACCAACTTCTCCGGCGACAGGAACTTCCTGAGTATTTTCAGCGATAAAGCTTGGTTTTAAAAGCAAAATGTCTCAGTTTTCAAACGTCCTTATTATCTCGGCATGTAATGATATTGTCTGTCAGTATAAAAAAAAAAAACAAAAATAAAAAATGAGTCGTTGAGTCAGATCTTGAAGGCGAAACCTCAGTTTTAAACTTTTGTATCAAAAACTTTATTTTAATTTCTTAATAATAGTATGAAAGACACAACAGTGTGTTGCAGAAGAGTAGGTGACCTATGGTAGATTGTACTTGTGACCGTTACAATTAAATTTAAAAAATTAATTTCCGTTTACTGATTACGACTGAAATAGTTAAAGTATTTCAAGAGACTCAGGAAGTAGTGCACACTTCCTCGCTTAAAAAATTGAGGCGAATTTTTCTTTTGTTTTTGGAATGAGTAGGTAGAAGTTAAACTTCGAAGATTTGTTCACAAAAAATTTATTTCAAAGGATTTGTGGGGCGATGCAGTTTATTTCGCTAAGAGTTCATGTTGCTTATGTTTTTCAATTTGAACCTTACGTTTCATTTTTATTGTAAAATTTAATTCATTTTATAGTTGCATTTTTCGTTCTTGGTTGATTACAGCACCAAGGCAGTTTCTAGGCAAATTGAATGTTCATGTTTGTAGTATGTTATTATAACTGTGAATATATGACAATTATATATGTCTATATGCTTCAAATTAACTTCGTTACCGCGAAGATCGCTTTCATATTCATTATCTTTCTTATAGTTCATAGTTTTTGGTTTATGGTTTTTAGAATAGAGTTTTGATATCATGTCAAGATCCTTGCGTCTTTTAAATTTCTTTGGGTTGGATTTTTCTTTCATCAAACCTTTCTATAGGGACAGTTTTTGTAGCGAGTTAGGTACAGTGATTGACTTGGAAAGTTATTGTAATCTCTTTGACTTACTTTGTTATCATGTGAAAATAAAAACTCACCAATAGAATGTCCTTTGTTATAGATCTGGGCCCAAGTGTTCAAAGAGTGGATAATGCTGTCCAACGATGTTGGCCGGGATATATCGATTTAACTTCAGTTATTTTTAGAATTATCCTTTTCCTTCTTTTACCAAGTGGCATTCATCCCAAAAGCAATATCTACCCTCTCCGCCATTTCACCGTTTATTGTTATGTAAACTTTTGATCGAAGTAAGCCTATTGAGGAATTCCTGGAAAACTAATTTCCATTTTGAGAGAATGTCTATAAATAACTTAGCTGAAATCGACAAAATCCCAAGGGTTAAACCGGGAGCCTCCCTCCCTCTCCCCCTTATCTTTATTTTTTTCATGATGTCACGTAAACTCGAGAACTTAACGTTAGGGGGGTCAAAAGCTGATCTTTTCAAAACCTGGGCACCAATCATCATCTTCATCTGACTCTGATAATGACTTCTATACAGGTTTTTCAAAAGTTAGTCAATGCCTGCGAAAAAAAAGACTTTCTCAAGAGCACCATCTCAGAGACGATCACACTCAGTGCGATCGGTAGAATTTATATCCCAGATATAAGGATCTCGCCTGAAAGAACAGATGCAGTTGCATTTTTATTTCTCAAACCAAGTTACGATAACAATGGGTTCAGGAAACATCAGGTGCTGAGGAAAATGAGTCAAGATCAAGAATTGAAGGATGAGAAAAACCCTTCATCCTTAACTGAGTTATGGTGAAAGGATTACAACATAGTCGTCACAGAGGAACAAGACAGTGAATATTTCTTTACATTCTATAAATCCTTCTCCAAGCAAATACTTTAGTATAGGTTTGAAAGGTTTGTCCTCAAACAAGAGTATCGAGTATCGACATGTTTTAACAATTTAAGGTTATCATCGCTTGTGAAATTCCGTACTCTATTGTCTACACTCCTAACAAAAAGGATTAGTTAAATCCTTGGAAAAATAAGATTCCCTTCGTCCAAGTTCATTAGACTGTGCTGTGGGGATGACTTGTCTTTCAGAGTTAGGTCCGGCAGCAAATCGAGTTCGAGCTCCATTATCCCCCTTAACTCACTCGAAACCTTCCCGCGGCCTTTCTTTTGTTGCAGCGTCTCTCTAAGTAGCTTCATCATTCTGTGAAGCGCTGCTCCACAATATCTGTAGAGAGTTTCGTTTGACTCCGTACTAATTAGCCTTGATGCTCTTGCAATCGCGTGAACATCCTCACTGTCGTACTGTTGTCCGAGTGGGAATCTTTCGACGATTAAACGCTCCTGGGAAGACCTCCAGGTTAAAGGTTGGCAAGTATTTGTATCCAAACTACTGAGAATGTGGCTTTCCTGTTTTTCTTATCAGGCAAGATAGAGCAGTCATTTACGAGCGTTGCAAATTTACGACAGAATCCTGCAACGAGAAGTTGAAAATTCCGGTTTTGCTCCAAGCTCAGCATGTGTCTTATGAAACGTTCCCTCTCTGAGAATAATTTTACGCGTGGGCAGCGTAGAACTTGTGAGCGAATTTAAACTTCCACCTGAGCGGCTTCTGGCTCAATCGACGATATCTAAGTTGCCAGTTCTTTTATTTGGTCCTTATTCAAACTGTTGTTCTTTTCGTTCGCATCCACTTTGTTTGCTGTTTCTCTGATATAGTCGATGTCGTTTTGCTCAACGATCGTGGTTAGCTGTTCTTTTTCTTTCTCATGAAACCTGACAGACGCGAAGCCGTGCTCGTTTCAGGTTCATTTTCACTAGTTTCCTCGGACCTGCTGCTTCCCGAAGTATTTTCAAAATCTTCACTCGAATCTGCACACGAACTATCGCAAGAATCCTAGCATCTCTCTGTCACTTTCCTTTCGATATATTAACGAGTTAAGTTAGAAATTAATCATGTGGGGAGTCCTAATGCACGGTAAATTCAAACTAAAAATGGACTTGTCTTTGAAAACGCTGTACAGGGCAGTTGAACCCCCCAAGTAATGAGCTCCTGAACTTACAACCAACAGAGGTGTGACGCCACAAGTTGGGAGTGGGGTGAATTTAAAGGGGTTCTTTGTTCCCCTTAAAAAAGTCTGGTCGCATTCTGGAAACATGAAATAAGTCATAATTTGACCTATAGACAAGACAACGAGTGACGAATTTGGTCCTGATAGCGCCCAGATAGGAATGCAGATCTTGAAGAATACCTCATTTGCATGAAGACCGTCACAAGGGAACCCCAAATTTCCTACAGCCGAGGAGAAGGAAAACGCACCATCTTCTCGCTCGATTCTCAATTGGAAGATAGTGGTTCAAATTCAAAATGTCTCAATTTATAATAGCAATTCTAATCTTGCGCAGGAGCCCATTACATTCGTAATGGACTCTTGTCTTGAGAAAATGACTTAGAAAGTTACATCGTCGCGGAAGGGGACTAGGCCTTGGTAGACCCAGACCCAATAGCATTCTTGGAGTTGCTCGGATCAGTCATTTTTAAAATGGCGGGTATTGTGAATGTTAATGAATTGGAACATTTGATCAGAATTATTTAACGATGAGAGTATTCCACGGTTTTTAGAGGTCTAATGACTTCAATTATTGCTTATGATGACCTTGAAGTTGTAGAAATTGTTGCATATGATCGAAATGATCGCGAAAATGAGAACGTGGTGGAGCGGCAGGACGAGTCGGATGATTTATAGCTAACAATCTCACAGTCTCACCTTCCCAGAACATGTTTATTAACTAGTTTTATAAATTTTTCTTTAATATGTTTTGCGTGGTCTAAGGCTAGCATTGTATTGAGTGTGATTTTACTGGACATTTTGCCTCACCCACAGTTCTCTTTGGTTTAAGTGTTAGCAAATTGCTGTGTTTTGAATCATAGTTACAATACACCAGTTCCTGTTTGGTCATGTGCTTGTAATGAAGATGACACCAATTACATCTATTGCGGGCTACAGAATGGCACATGTCTTATTTTTTGACATAAGAAACACTGTAACTTACCTGAAGAGTATTCAGAATACAACAGGGGTTTCCTGTCCTGTCATTGCCTTGGTACATGTGTCATCAGACCCTCGCAGTGCCCTGAGGTGAGATCATGTCAAAATACATTGGGTAGTTTCTCCTTTACCCTTTAACTCACATGGATGACCAAGACAGAATTTCTCATTACAACAGCCATATGATATCAAGCATACAGGTAATGAGAGTAAGAACAAATATAAATTAGGGGATTATTAGTTGATCCACTGCAAATTCTCAGAACTAACACCATAGGAACTGTATGACAGACAGTAAGGAGAATTGCCTATGAGATCTTGGAGCAAAGGGTTAGAAACTACTGACAGTGTAATTTTTTTTCTATTAGATAGACATACTTTTCTTTAGTGAGTGTGAAAGGAAATTCAAGGAAGAGCTGCTTTTTATTGCATCAAATTCACCCAAGGCAATGAAGATTTGATTAATCTTACAGCAGTTGTTCAATACAGCTGTTGAGAGGTATAGCACAATATGCAAGCAGGCCTCAATGTTGGCTCTGCAGAATAAGTGTATCTCCACCTGTGGGAAGATTTGAGATGAGATAGAGAGAGGTGTGCGGGGGGTGTGGCTGACTGGTTTGGCTCAAGGCCTTAAATTTATTTGTTTGTGATAAAACACTTGTACTGGAGTGTGTATTGTGAGGACCTGCTTATAGTGTAAGTGAAACACTTGTGGGAAAGAAAAATGTGTTTTGCCTCATGTTGTACAGTAATTGTTTGTAACATTCTGGAAGCTTTCTTCTTTTGTGTCATGTTGATCAAAAAATAATAATTGGTGAATGTTAGACTACCTTGTGAAAAAGCCTTTTTTGATATATGAGAACTGTAATATGAACAAACAACTGCTTTTCCAAGTCAAGTGAGTGCAATCTGCACTAAAAAATATTAACTTTAAAGTCAAAACTACCAGAAATGTCAGCTTTGAAACTCTTTTATGGTGGCCAATTTACATGATCATCTCAGTTGATAAAACCAAAATAATCTTGTTATACTCCCCCACTGATGCAGCACCACAGTTTCTTTAGAAACTTACCCCCTTTTTTATTAATAGTGATTAACTTGTAGCCTTTCCACACAATTTCAGTGTTATGGGTATCAAACTCTGTTTAAGGTAAAGGTTAAATGAAAGACAAATATTCCCTTAGTAATTGCATCCATTTGAGAAGAAAAAACATGCATGAATGCAGGAAGGGAAGAACCAAAATACATACATTTGTTTCAAAGCCATTGCATGATTTTTTTTGAAAAATAGAATTCTGGGCCAGTAGTCACACAGCATACAGGTTAAACCAATTTAACTGAAGAAGAGAAATGCATAATTACTTAAAGAGGTGGGTTGAATGGACACTCAAATTTACTTGGGGATACTCATTTGCCATTTCTTTTTTTTTGCAGATCTGGTGGAATCCTTGTTTGCAAACTTGAAGGAGCTTCATTCTGGGAAAAAGCACCTGGAGCTGATTTTGTCCCTCTGTATCCGAGGAAATGACAGATCTGTAGAGGGAAAACTGTAATGTTATTTTCTTAATCATCTTTGCTCAGGGAAAAAGTCGAATATGAATTTCCTAAATTTTCTTGGGGAGTGGGGGTTTATTTATCAGCACAGTTACACTGTATCACTTTTGTGCATTGATCATATTCTAACAAAACCAATCCCAGGATGAAAATGCCATCACCTTTGTGAAGGATGTGTGTTATGTACAGTGTTCACATATATGGGCAGTTAAAACTTGTTTTAAAAATGACTCATGGTTTTGGCCCTTAATTCCTGTAGGTGGTTAACATGTACATGGTGTAAGTTCTCTTTACAACAAACACATCAAGCCAGACCTTATTTGCACTTAGTTTATAACACACTTGTAAGGGTTAAATTCCTTTTTGTCTCGTACTGTTTAGGGTCTTGCACCAGTTTATCCTTTGAGCCATCAACTCGTCATTGTTTGTTTTCTCTTCGCCCCTCCAAGAAATTCCCTCAAACAAGACATTTGGTAGGATTTTTGTGTCTTGAGCAGTTTATTTGTCAAATGATTGTTTACCACACTTTAATTTTTTACTTAATCTCAAGGTTAAACTGATGTAATTATGTTTAATCTGAGCTGAATAAAAGTTTAGCCAGTGAGATAAAATAAGAGTCTTTGTTGGTGAAGTGTCTCAAAACTGTTGAGGAAAATGCAAGAAACTCTTTATGTGTCCAATTTACAATAAGAACTCAGTTGTCAAAACCAAATCATCTTGTAATACACACACCCCCACCCCCACCCCCACCCCCAAAAGGACACAGCACCACAGTTTCTTCAGAAACTCACTCCCTTCATTTGTTTGTCTGTTAAATAGCCAAAAACATAATTGGCAGCCTTGTTAGCATACAATTATGCATCTCTTACTCCTTAGCATGTATGTTGTTGAATGGTGCAGGAATAGACAAAGTCAAGGGCATTGAATCCAAATATTATATATTTTAACTTACTTGTAGCAAATAATATGCAGGTTTTGCCCTAAAATAACCAATTGGTTAGTTGAAGAACAACATTTCTTTTGCTGGGAAATTAGAATTTTATGTACCTGTAGATGTAGGGTTTACATAATTTGATTTATGCTGTATGTAACAGTTTTACTAATTAAAAATACAATTTACCGTAAATGTATTAGGCTTGATCTGAAAGGCTTTGTCTCTTAGAAGTGACTATCATGAATTATCTTACAATTTCAATGAATTTAGCCAGAAGGTGAAGACATAAAACATACTTATCAGTAGGATGGTGTTGCATGTGTCTTGACATGAAACCAGATTCTCATAAGCAATTCACAAGGGGATTTTATGATTTAGGTTAAGTTAGTAAATGTGTACAATTGGAAGTATTATTGGTAATATTATATACACTGTATGGTACAACACACATAGGTTTGTCAGTTGCGAGGGAAAGGTGTGGGTGTATCAATGGCCCGAGCTCAAGCAGAAAGAGCTGGGAATATGGAGGATGGTGAGGATGGTATGTACATTGTGGCTGTGATGTTGCCATTCAATTTTGTTTGTACTTTTGTACTGTATACTGGTACAACTAACCAGCAGTGCAGGTTGAATGACCTTGTACATTTAGTTGGCTTGGCAATAATTACAAATTCTTATGTTATACAATTATGCTGTCTTCAGATGCCAGCCTCTGTACCTGTCAAGCTGTCAATCAATGTGTTGGCGGCCCAACACAAAAGCTTCCTAGGAAATCCAGGTTGTTCACTTGTCCTGATGATTGCAACACTCTGATGGCGGCAACTGGTGATGAGAGCCGCTCATTGGTGAGTTTTCCTCAAGCTTTGGTGTATAGCAGTTTTATTATGTTCCTGTGCAGTGAAAAGTATCTGCAGTGTTGCACTTGAATCTTAAACACATCAGGGGTAGCCAAGAGTGATGATAAATTTAACCCTTTCACATTTAAGATCTCAAGAATTACCCAGCTTCTTACAATGTAAGGTCTTAAATGTTAAATACCAGCTGCTTGATAGTTTTTTAAATTCTGATTACATGCCTGCTGTCTTGGTAATTTAGGTATTTTTTGGCCACTTCTGAAAGTAAAAGGGCTACAATTGTATGCTAAGAAAAGTTTTGAGAAAACTACGTGTGTAACCAAAATTATTTACCATATCTTCATGCAAAAATGTTCTAAAATATGTAAGAATTTGTTTCATAATGCAAAGAGAACAAAAGTATGTACATTTCATGATCTTAATATTAGCACATCTCTCAGTCATAAGATTAAACATTCTATCCAAAAGGAACACATTCTCAAGCAGGTACATGTACCCAGCATTGAGAAAATATCTACCTTTTGTGTTGTTATGTGGATGAACACCAACTTAGTGTGCAAAATGTTTTTGTTACTTGTTTTTTTCCCCATAGACTTTGATATGGATGGCAGCAATGGAAACCAGCTGCAGAAACTACCCATCCAAGGAAAAGAGATCTTAGTTTATTTTCCTTTTGCTGCCAATGGAAATGACTATCTGGCCACAACTGATGAGCAGAAATTAAGTGGTTACAAATGAATGAATGTTAAAAATTTGTTAACAAATGCTGCATAACTCAAAGTACCTTTTTTTTTTGTACCAATGTGTTGTAAGATCTGTGACTACAATTGTACATTAAAGGCCATGGTAAGAGAAGAAAGTGAACAAGTTCTGTGGAATCTGCTGCTTAATTCTTTTGTATTCTTTGGGGAGGAGAATGCTAATCTGTAGAGCTGAAGGTAGTCTTTCCAGCACACCACTAAATATTTCTAAGGGAATGAGAAGATGATTGAAATCTGTCGGTGGGACAAACTGTTGTTGTATTGATGTTTAGAACAGGACTACTGGAATGGTGGAAAGTAAGCAACAGCTCAGGGCTGGTCCATGACAATGGAACAAATTATCCTAATTTTATGAAAACCTGTAATATATTAAACTGTGAATAAGTTGTTCAAGTTGTTGCATTTATCACTCCATGTTAATCTTGTTATCATTTTTAAAGAATGTAATTTTTGGATTCAATGCCTTTGACTTTGTCTGTCTCTGCATCATTTGACAATATACATGCCATTAAGTGAGAGATGCATAAGTGTACACTTGCAAGGTTGCCAATTATGTTTTAAACAAATGAATGATAGGAAGAAGTTCTAAAAGAAATTGTGGTGCTACATTGCTGAGGGTATTACAAGATAATTTGGTTTTATCAGCTTAAGTGAAGTTGTAAATTGGCCACCATAACAAGTTTCTAGTACTTTCCCGCCAGTTTTGTCAGTACCTGTTGATACCAGGTTGTAAATTGGCCTCCATAAAGAGTTTCTGAAGAAGTTTCAAGTGTTAGTTTTTTTTAGCCAGCAAAAATTTGAGACACACTTACTCTTCCAGAACAACATGAGGAATGTGCCACTGCATGGGCATTGGGGTTTTATTTTTTATTACTCTTTTTCTCAGTCAGCTCTTGTGTAACCTTAACCCTTTAACTCCTAGAACTGATTAACACCTAATTTCTCCTTATAATATCCATTCATTATCCAATAAACAGGTAATGAGAAAAATCAAACTTATCAGGTACATTTAGATGTACCTTGATCTAGCACCAAATTCTCTCAGCTAATTTACTATGAAATGTGTTGCAGCTATAAAGGAGAATTGATAATCAGATCTTGGGAGTTGAAGAGTTAAGTTAAATTATGGGGACAAAGGAAAAGGTGACTTTCAGGCTTTCACAGTACTTGGGACATGCTTGCTACATTTGATGTGAGCAAATAAGTAATTCCTAAGATCTTGAGAGGTTCTTACACTGTATCAATGAAATTTTGTTTTAAGTTGTAACAGTTTTTAATTTGACATTTGCACAAGCACATTATCATAACATACATTGTTTGGATGGGAAAACATTAAATTCAATAACTGTAAGTAAAAAGTGGTTTTCTCAACAGCTGATTGGCTAGTTTGGAAAATAACAGTAATTACTACACACCTCTGAGTAGCCAATGAGACAAAATTGCACATCAAGAGTGAAATTTCTGACCTTTTTTTGGTATACTAAAGAAATGAGCTGATTTTTGGTATATGTATGGTATATATTTAGTCTAAAACAATTATTTACCTCTGTGTTGGTGAAAGTGGATATTTATCTCATCACTTTGTGGTGTGGTATATATCCACCAATTTTCCCTTCCACTGTTATGAATAATTGTTTATCATAATAAATATCTTGGTAAAATAATTTTATACAATGTATGAAATAACTAAAGTGAAAATTTTAACCTTACAGTTACCTCTTAATACTAGTAAATTTTTCATACTCCTTTTAAAAATATATTTTAATATATTCTTGAACTCATGACTTGTCACATTTGACTGAAAGGGAACAGTTAAGGTTAACTTAACTAAACAAAACATTTTTTTGGTCTACTTAAAAAATTTCCAATAACTGATAGAAGTCAAGTTACATCAATTTTACAGAAGTGTTTGAAAGTACAAACAGGTACACACCTTGGTATGATAATCCCAAACTAGCGTGTGCATGAATTTTTTCATGAAGGACACCTGTGAAAGTGGGAAGTAACCTTAAGCACCCATAACTCCACCCTAATTGAGTCTCCAGCTTTTTCCCTTCTGAGCTGCTATCATGCCCTGTGTACTGCAAGAAAGCCTGGAAGAGGCCAAGGAATGCATCCATACCAGTGAAGTAGATGATGTCACTGCTGTGTGTAAGAGATACACACAGGCTAACTGTAAGAATGCAAAGCCAATCATAGGAAGAACTCTGGGACTGGAGAGTGTGGAGGTTCCATACAGTAAATTGCTAATCATGAGATAAGTTTCACAAAAATAATTAGTCATACAGCAGTAGGAAATTGTTCAGGTAGACAACATTATCCAGGAGGTGCCCCCTAAAGCTTTTACTGGAGCTTTGAAGATTCAATCATATGCCTGTTGACATTACGGGCTCCAATCAGCAAACAGCCACAGAACAAAGATGCCAGCTCAAGACAGACAAAGACACCTCCCCAGTCATACACCTTACTGATTGTTGTCAGAGGAATTCCTGCCAGTGTTGCTCCCACTGGTTAAAAAAATGAAAAAGATTTTAAATGTCAGAAGAATTTTTTTAAAACACAAACTTTAAATTTGAGTTTTGGCAATTTTATGCAATTCCACTCATGAATAAGTGAAAAAAGGGGGAAATGGTTTTTTAATTTGCTGACAGTGGGATAGAGTTCCTTGCTCTTTTGGCAAGTGGCTTTTGATTCAGTACATGTAGAAGAACATGATTGTGGTACTTGGTTTTAGCTAGTAATGTGGACTCTCAAGGCAGAGAAATTTTTTAGCATGGGTAAGATCAGTAATGTTTCACACCAGAAACTTGGGAAACACAGAAGATGAGTAACAGTTTGTGAGTTTGCATATTAAGCTTGCACTTTAACCCTTTACTCATTTACATCAGTATGCATATTCTCCATACTGTTCTCCAAGGATGCTGGCAAGGAAGTTATTTAACTGTTTCACTATCAAGACTGCATTTCTTAGCATACAATGTTGCTAATGTTAGTGTGGAGAATTTGGTACTGGATCAATAAGTAATCCTTTAGTAATTGATATTTATCTTTATTCTCCTCTCATTTTGATATTGTAAGGAGAAATTCTGTTTTGGTCACCCATGGGAGTTACAGGGTAAGGAACCAAGAGCTTTTTTTGTTAGTTGGTTATCATTTCCTTTATTCTCATGACCTTAATGTTTGATTCAAGGGTGATATTGTAAGGAGAAGTTAGATGCTAATCACTCTTAGGGGGCAAAGGGTTAAAAGATTAAGTTAAAAAATACTGTTTAAAGATGAATCCTGCAAACTGCCTATGCACAAGACTTGGAGTAACAATGCCATTGCTCACCATTTGCAGCTAATGCGACAATTGCATGAGCTGTTCCACTGAGTCCTGGTGGACTGTTCTCCATGGCCAGCACCCCATACAGATTTATTGCTGTGTATAATGAGAAGCCTATGCCAAATATCAGTGTTGAAATAAACCACTGCAACAGAATGAGAGCAAATTGAGTGAGTGCTGATACTTCATGACTTTGCCTTAAACTTCCAAGATCTGATTCTTCCAGTTAGCTGCTACACATTTCCTTGTAAATTATGTTAAGTTATATGAATTTGGTGCTAGATCAAGATAATGTGTTCTACCTGATAAGTTGCCTCTTTCTGTTTAAAGTACCTAGTGACATTCTTAAATATTAATTTAAATTTGAATGGAGTGGCAGTTTAAATAGCAGAAGTACCAACACTCTCACACAATTAACTAAATGGAGACTATATAGAAGGTAAGTTAAAAGACATCATGAAAACTCAGTGGAGTTTTTGAGAGCATGAAGAGTCCATCTATAATATAATTATCAACAATTTTGTAATAAGCAAAATTTATCAAGGTTGCATCTACTGTACAATCTGTATCAACTGCTAATACATTGTCATAATGATGAGTATAAATGTTAACAACTTCTGTTTACTTCAAACCCTTTCACTCTACAGTGTACTACTAAAGATCTTGCTGGTAATTCTCTTCACGTTTATGGTGCATTTCTCCTCATATTTGCTTATAGGCAAATTCATTGTTAAATTATATTGTCTCAGTTGCTACAAATACTGCTGCAGTTGATATTTTTCTTTATTCTCATAACATTCCTGCTTGATATTGTATCAATACTGTTGGGAGAAATTACTTCTCAGTCAATCCAAGGATTGAAAGGATTAAGAGTAAAATATAAGCATTAGCAGTTGCAGCAGTTATCAAAATATGCCTCCATACCAGTGAAGTGGATGATGTTACTGCTGTGTGTAAGAGATACACACAGGCTAACTGTAAAAATGCAAAGCCAATCATAGGAGGAACTCTTGGACTGGAGAGTGTGGAGGTTCCATACTGTTACAAACAGACACAGAACATAATTATCAAGTGGTGAACTGATTAGAAAAACTTAACATTAAGTGATAAATTAAAATATCTCTTAGTTTTAATAAGCTACATAAATTGTCTTACACTTAAAATTAGCTTGCATTCTGAACCTGTAATGAAAAGCATATTGACCTGGACATGAATGAGAAGGAAAAACATTGACGAAGGTATCTTCAGACAGAAAGCTCACTTTTGAACCCTATTTCAACATATTTTAGACATTCAGCATATTGTGCTAATGTTAATGACTGTGGGTGCAGTGAACACCATATTACCCCAGATCCATATGATTCCAGTTTTTCCATGCATTGCCAAAAGGCCTACATCAAAGTTAAACTTAGAAAATAATGATACAAAACATGATTCATTATTTTCTTTTTTTTTTTAATTCAGATTTTCACCTTCAGAACACTTCAGAAGACCAATTGATGCACACAGCCCTTGGACATAATTTGGTTCCATGAATTTTTTGACAGATGAAATTTAACTTCTCCAATAAAGAAGAATAACTCTGACTTACAAGTAAGTTCTTGAAAAGTTTTTTACCAAAATCACCTGTATTTGTTTCGTTTTTCTCACTTACGTGAATAACCAAAAGTCTGTGCCAAAATTTCATTCAAGTATTTGACCAGGCCCAACAGAGAAAAAACAGTTTCCTTATTTTGCAGTACATCAATAAGGCTGTGGGACAAAGATCAATTAGTGAGAGCTAATGTCCAACCTTAAGCACCAACTTGTCCGTTATATAACCAGATGTTATGCTACCAAAGAGTCCACCTATCTCTAAAAAACTCATAGCAACACTACCTGGGGATAAGAAAACACAAACATTAAAAATCAAAGTGTAAAAACAAATAATGTTATGTGACAGTGTTCTCCTTTTCAGGTGACACACAGTGAAATTCATTGCCTGTTGTTCTCTTTACATTTCATCTGGTAATGACAAGAAGAATTTGGTTGACAATCAAGAGCTTCCCAAATTGGAGATCATTTCCATTATTCTTACGACCTTTTCATTTGATTCATGGGTGGTACTGTAAGGAGAAATTAGTCATTCTTAGAGGTTAAAGAGTTATTTTAAAAATTGGTGATTCAATCCAAAACAACATGTAGAACAGTTTAAACTCACTATCATATTGTGTTCTTCCAATTGTCTGTATCAAAAATAGTTGTGTCCATTCACCAACTCCAGTCTTCACAAACAAAGTCAGTAGATATCCTGCACTTAAAACCCACAAAAATGGACTGTGAAGCATTGTAATAATGTAGTCCTTCTTGTTCTCTACTGTTTTGTTTTCAGTTCTTGATTTCATAGTAGTTCTTTGGGTAAATTCCTCCAGTCCTATTTCTGATGGAGAATCACAAATAAGGTAGTAAGCTAAAACAGACATTGCGGCAGTACTGACTCCAGGAGTAATGAATGCTGCTGACCAACCAAAGTTTGAAGTAAGAAATGCAGTTAACACAGGAGAAATGCTCGTTGCTAGGTTACAGCCAGCTGTAAGAAGACTCCACAGTGTACCCAACTAGAATAGAGGAGCCATGCACACAGCTTAGCTAATAGACATTCACAGATAAATAGAGAGTTTCAACTGCATAAGCCAAATAGGTACAGGATGTAAGTGGAATCAGTATTCTATCACAAATGCTGTAATTTCATTGGTTACACTACTTGTTACAGCACCTATTCTGTGATACACAAAATAACTGACATAAACATGAGCCCTTTATGTTAGTATTATGATTGATCAGTAGATAAACATAAACTATAAGATTATTCGCTCTTGACTTTTATACATGATAGAAATCCCTCTCTATGTAATTTTTGATTGAAAAGACGAAATGTTTATCCAGGCTATGATGTATTCATAGAGTTAAGGTCTGTAGCAATAGATCAACTACCTCATCTTTCTCCTATTCATAAATTTTGATTATAGTTTAAGGCAGCTAAGAGCTCAACCTCTAAAAACAATGTTTAAAATTTGTAGGAAGAAGTTTTTAGGTGAGCTTGTTTTGGAACGGAACTGGTAACAATATTTAAGGATGTAGCTACACATGTATGCCACTACTTGATACTTATTTTATTGACACTGATTTATAATTATTATCGATATCGATACTGCGAATTTCCTCCTCCCAACTCATTTAATATTTTGGTCAAAATAATTTAAGTCTATTTTAAAATATAATTAAGCCAAAAACTCGACTACGGTCGCTAGGCATTTGTTGCACGTGATAAACTAGTGTTTCAGTTGAAATAAAAAAATATTTCATGTTCAGTTCTGTTTGCTGTGATGAGATATAACTTTTTGTTGAAGCTGCTGTCTTTAAATACAAAAAGGAAAGACAGATTTTGCCGATCACCTATTCAAAATTTCGATTCACAAGTTTCCGTGATTACCCACCTCATAAGGAGAGAACCACTCTCTGAGTAATTTAGTACACGGCGGCCAACCACAACCTTGAGCCAGACCATTCATGCTCCAGAGAAAAGTCAAAAGCCAGACGTTCCCAGTGAATCCAATAAGAATGTTTATCATCCCAGTTAATAACATTCCTGCCGTAAACATCGTTCTAGGACTCAGAGTATCTGATAATAAGCCGCCCGTAAATTTTCCAACACCGTACATCGCTGCGAAACCACTCGTTATTGCACCGAGTTCATTCTTTTTTAGGTTAAGGTCTTGTATTAAGGCCGGTATGGCGAAGGTGTAAGACTTTCTGGAGAAATAATAGAAGGAGTAACCTAAAAATAGTGAGATATAAACCATCCATCGAATTATTTGATAACGGCGAAAGTTGGAGTCCTTCAGAGGCGCCATGTTTGTTCATGCGACTGGGTAATCGTTAATTTTGTCTCGCAGCTGTTGTAAGGCTCGTCACGCAACTATATCTTGGCTAGTCACGCATTATGTGGCAAGCTAAAATGAGAGCCTTGGGGAGACCTGAGACCTCTCCTTTCATCCATAGAAGGTAGTGTTCCTCTGTCGAGCCTCTTTCGTCTAAATAGTTCCAGCTTCAATCCGTTTTAAATATCCCACCCAATGATTACCCCTGGGGAAAGATTGGTCCCTAATATACCAGCGTATGAGAGTTTCTAAGAAGAATAACCAGATCAAGTAGAAAGTTAACAAACGTGACAAAAAAAGCTTCCCTAGTGAAGCTGTAACTTGACTTTTCCTGGAATATAATTTCTTTGGCATTCATGCTTAAAATTTATTTCTTACACACATTCATCGTTGTAAAAGTTTTCAATGACTCCTATCAAGTATTCTAGGAATCAATCTTTAAAAATTCACGTTTACTCTGAAACATAATTCTCTTTCGATTTCAACGTTCAGCGATCATTTGTTATCTGAAACATGACTTTCCCTGGGATATTTACTTTACGTGGAAATCGCGTATCGAGATCTGAAGTGACCCTAAGTTGTTATTTTAACTCGATTTACAAGTTCTCTCGCTCACAGACCCGGAGAAAGCGGATCAATTGGAGACTCCTAACAAGTGCAAGGACACTCCACCGAACGGAGGTCGTGCCACTTTTTTTTAATAGTGCTGTTTTCGTTGCGAATAGAATGTGCTGTGTATTAAATAATAATGAAGCAGGATATACCTGTAATTTGAGCTTGGGTAACCTGTGAGATGAGACACTTTGGTGGCACTGTGTGTCTAGCAGCTTTGGTTATGTTATGCAACAGTCACTTAGTATTAAAGAAGAGACACAAAACAGGTCTTTCTATTGATGTGTAGTTTTTAATATCTAGAAAACACGCATGTCAAAATTTCAATTAAGGGACTAGTCCTAATTTATCGCCCTGGGTGACGAGGGGGGGGGAGGATTTTGGTTGTGTCACGGTAAAACCTACCTGACCCCCCCCCCCCCCCAGCTCTGAAGTATTCTGGTGACCCCCCTCATTTGCATTCAGTTTTGTACAGTCCTCCCTTTATATTCTGTTACAGACGACTGATCCCCTTTCGTCCCCCCACCAAGACAATCCTCCAGTTCCCCCCTTCCCTCCACCCTTAGTGATAAATTATTGACAGGTCTCAAAAGCGAATAAAGATTATAACAATACATAAAAGTGACGTCAAGATTTCCGCACCAGTCCTCGTTTCAGGCGAAGTTATAAACTCATGACCTATTTAAACTTTACACGAAAAGACAGCCAATGATATTTTAACTCATGATTTCCGCTGTGTCTGTTCTCTACTTTTGCGTTTATTGAGATACTCTCCTTAGTAGGTGATAGAGAAGTGAGGAATTGGCGAATTCCACCCCTGTTCTCGATTTTGAAAATTAGGGGAACCCAACACTTTCCGGCATTCAACTTCCTTTATTAAACTGTTAAACCGTTACAGTCTGCCACTTTATATCGTACAATTTAGCTTTAAATAACTTTTTCTCATTTGTTTGGGAATTACAAACAGCTTTTTTCAGTCTTTTCGATAGGGGAGATAAACGAGGGCAGCATCAATCAGTTACTGTCAATCATAAACCAACGCCCTCCTGTAAGTGTCTGTATGTGAAACTACCATTGTCAAATACTTCTCGTGAACCAAACATGAATAAAACCACCCATGCAGAAAGACTTAAACCTCTTTTCACAATGACTTTATTTGACGTAAAATGGGGTAAGCTTATTAACACATCCAGTTAGGCGGAACATTTTCGCAACAATTATCCGTCTGCGCGAGTTCTAGTTGGATATTTGCATAGTCTTGCAAACTGAACTGTTGCTGTGGGTTTATTATATCAGCTTTTCTCTTTGACTCTTTGTTAAGGCTGTTAAGAAAACTTGAAAAGAAAGTCGGAAACACAGAGGTAAGATTTTGGTTGTTGTAGATGTGATTAAATCATTTCGCTGTCCTGATAGCTCGTCGACACAAACGAAGGTGCCTTTGGGCAAGTCCAGGGTTGCAGTTAGATATTTCCAGAATCCTGCGTGTAGTAACTAAAAAAGAACTCAGGAACTCCGGGATAAGATTTTGGCTGTAGTAAGACAAGTGTATGTGATTAAACTCGCCCTCCCGAGATCTCAGCGACATACACGTAATTGCAGTTACAGATGCAATATTACCTCGTTAAGCAAAATCCCTCTTTCAGTGAAGACCACCAAAAACAGTGTAATTCTGTCGGCTTTCAATGTTGGGGCGGCCTTTAATTTTGTTTAGCAGTGTACGTTTATACAGAATATCAGTTATTCAGCGAAGAGTCTTGGATATTGATCGCATTCATAACTGTATCCCGGTCAGGAGGGTCACATTAATCGCAATCGACTTTGGAGCAGGGAAAACTGCAGATGAATAACAAATTTAGTTACAACTCTTGTCATCAATCCTAACACATCAAACCATGTGTTCACTGCACCTTCACCAGCGTAAATCGTTGGAAAAATCGTCCGCGGATATTTCACGGATTACCGTGGATCTAACAGAAGAATAAACAATTCTAAATGCTAATGGTATATTTGTTGTTCACCAAAACTGACCGATAGATTCTTGATTTGGGTAGAATTAATACATACATAGTCGATCATTGCCTGTCAGCGAAGTTTTTCTTGCCAATATCGCAGAAAAACTCCAAGCTAGTTGGAAATATCTGGATGATAAACCTAATTCGATTTTTGGGAAGGAATGCGTGACGTCATGAGTTCCGGTTTCAGTTTCAAATGGAGGGGAACCCCCTCATTACCACTTTCGGGGAAATTTCCCTGTTGCGCTTGAGATGTTTGAAGAACTTCCGGAGTGTTTAAGAAGACCCACCATAGAAGTGCTTGAAACTGGATCTTTTTAAGGGAAGTGGACACATATTCCCTTCTGTTAGGTTGTTATAAGAACACATTTGATGAACACATGGTTTAATAGAGGGCGACGATCTGATTGTAGCAGAGGTGTTTATTACCTTCGAACTCAGATGATCTTAACCGTTCTGACAAATAGAGCTGTCCACGCATTTATCTCTAAGTGATTCCAGTAACATGTGTTAAGTTGGCTCAAGGTTTCGTCAGCAGTTTTTTGCAGTACATATTCTTTTGCACTCTAATTATATTCGGGCTTCAGGCTATGTGACTTATCTAACGCTTGTGCGCCAAGTTCGTTCTGTTTACTCTGAATAACACAGGTTGATTGTGGCTCAAAATCAATGTTACCAACCCTGCGATAGTAGCCCTAATTCTCCGAATGAACCCCTCGATTTCTTACCCTCTGTGAATTTCATTTTCCATCAAAGCCTTGAACTTTCTTCAAGAAACAATTGTGGAATATTCAGCTGTCTTGATTGTTTTCGCCCATTTATATCATTATCAGAAAAATTATTTCGAAACATCAACTAATGACGAGTGAACGTAGTACTGATTATGTTGAATTTTGGGCTAAAAGGGCTAATACTTAAATTAGTCAGGAATTATATGGCTAAGCCTTGGTTGTGGACTGAGGTATGCTCTGCAAATTTAGGCAGGTATAAATGTTGAAAGCCTTTCCTTTTCGATTTCAACTTAATACAACCAAAGCCGGTGAGATTGAGCCCAAATTGACATCATGAAGTTTTAGAGTATTTGGTTCTTTTGCAGTGATGGCGGAAGGTGGTAAGGTCAGCGTTGATGATGGGAAATCTACAGACGGTAAGAAAGAAAACAGCTTAATTACAATTAACTTTCTGTTTTGGAAAAAGTCACACGGTCAATATTTCCAGTTTGGGGCTTGATTGACAAAACACATCGTTTGACAGCTTTTCTCAAACATGATGATTAAGAAAAGTAAAATCACTAGGGAAATATTCGTGAAAGGTCTTGTTTTTTAAGGATATGGTTTCACCATAAACGTGATGTTGTGTTTTCCAGCTGCAGAGGAACGTCAAGTCAGATCTGGTGACTTAAAACTGAATTTAGTTGATGATATTCAGGCAGGTGAGTAAAGTGGTCTTACAGGACATAGTAACAGTATGAATTTATGATGTGACTCATGTCTTACCCAATTCTTGAGTTAAAAAGAAATCTACGCCAAAATTCTGATACTGAGAGAAAAATTTGGGAGTATGAAGTTATCGACTGCTTGACCTAACACAACCTTTAGGGTAGCGTATTTCTCAGACTGTATGGAATATTAAATGTGATCTCGTAAGGAACATAAAAACAAAACAAAAACAACTTAGAAAGACTGTTGTCCTTTTCGTGCCTTCGAATGCCTAACGTTATGAAAAAGGACCACCAGAGCGATCTTTTCTTCGCTTTGTCCCCAGTACCTCTCTCCAGGTAAAACAATTCCTCTTCATCTACATTTCTATTGTCCGCCTTCATTTCTCTATCGTTGTTCCTCTCACTCCCGCCTCGATTAGAGTCCAGCACCTGACGTTTTTGCTGATTTTGTCGATAAGACCAATATACATCTGTCCGTTGAACTCGTCAATCAGTGTTTAATAACACGACATGTCAGTGCCGTGGCGTGCGGTTGGGAATCTTCTTTAGACGGCGTACTTCTTCAAAATCTTCTTTCGCCGCTTCTACATCTTAATTTTAGCTTCAATGGAAAAGTTACATCAAACGCTGGAGGTGGAGTTTGACTATTTCTCCAAATACCTCGATTCACGTTGTTTTGAATTACCTTATCAGTGTTTGTCTATGTTGTTCCAACGTATATTTGATTTTTTACTTTACTTGAGCTGGTATGGTACAATTTAGGTTTGAAACTGTTCAGTGGCTGACCTATCACGCCACAATGCTTGGAGGCCAACAGAGAGATCAGAAAGATCCTTGTCCCCTATATACTTGTCTGATTATTTTTCTGTCGTTATAGACGTTCCGGCCGTTTTACCGTCAGATGGTACATCGCAATTTGACGATGCAACCTTAAAAGGTAAGAATAACAGTTAAAATAAACACAACCTATTCAATAAGGTATAGTTATCAAATCAATAAGGGTTACGCAATCCTTTTAAGAGAGGCACACAAAGGGACCTGTACCGCTTAGTGATCATGTAACAGGAAAAATGCAGACAAATTTTGCATGTCAACAAAATTACTTCAATATTTGACAGCCAGTTCAAACTGCTGCTCTCCTGGATATTTAATCCATCTGCATATGTCTGGCTGCTATTTTGTGCATCCCTATTGAGTTATGTTCTATATCATGGATGTTTTCTGCTTTTTTGTTAGCGATGACGGAGGTTTACTTGAAAGAAGGTGACAACGAGTACAGCAAAGGAGAAACCAACAATGCAGTACACTTTTACTCTGAGGGACTGCAAGTGAACTGCAAAGATGTCAAACTAAACGCCAAACTCTATAGCAACAGAGCAGCGGCTCAGCTCCTTCTGGGTAAAAATTAATCAATTGTTCCAGTTTTGTATCCATTTTGATAGGGAATGATTATAATTAATCATTTACAGTTCGAATGGTGTGCGTGAAGGTAAACTTTTGCCGCGTTTGCAGCAACCTCAAGGTAATATGGGAAGGTAGCGCTGGCATGACTGGGACAGGCTCAATGCACGGCCCCGTCACCAACATCACTCGTTCTGGCCGATTTTCTATTCGTCAGCTGGCTATTTGAAAAATGGGATAAAATCTGACACTAAAAATTGTGAACCTAAAACTAGCCAATCAGATATATGAAAATCAGGTCGAAAATAGACAGACTGAAAGACTGAAAGACCTTTTCGCTAATTTGGCTACTTACCCAGCAGTGAGAAAACATTATTAGCTGCTACGTTTAAAATAGACTCCAATTCTGAAAGTTGAGAATTTGTACTTCCGTACTCATATGAAATTGTTTTGTTAGGAAATTTTCAAGAAGCTTTGGATGATGCTACATTGTCTGCTCAATTGGCACCAACTTTCATTGAAGCAATAGAAATCGGTAAGTTCTAGACATTTCCTGAGACATGCAAGAACTGTCTCCGAGGATGACCAAAAGGTTGGAATTCTGACCAGTTGACCATTCAGGAGTAAAGCTTGTGCTGGAGTTCCACATTTTCTGATCTTCTTAATCGTTCCACAGTCTAGTTGTATTAGCTTAATTTCGACTTTGCTTTTGACAGACCCTCTACCAAAAGCACAATGAAAATTCAAAATTTCTCATTTTGAAAAGTAATCCTCCTACTCTCAGAGTGTTCTAGATTAAGTTGTAAGTTCTGATAGTTTCATAAAAAAGCTACTATATCGTCACATTTATTACATAAACTGCGATGTTTTACAAGGGTTTCCAGGCCTAAGAAATGTTTTAACAGCACACGTGTAAAATTACGATAAGCCTTATCGCCCACGCACTTTACGACTTTTCTTCCAGGATCGAGGATCCTTTTTTTATTCGTTGATAAAGTCGACTTTTCTTGTCAATGAAGACTATTATGTCTATATAACAAACAAAACAATACATGGTTACTTGCAGAAATGGAACTTCTCTTCGACTGTTCAACCCGATATCTCACTCTTCCCTTGTTCTCACTCGTGAGCTATCGCGTTGACCACTCGAAGAGAAATTCCATATCTACGCGCGCCCATGTACAATTCTCACTCGATTCTAGTAAATTTACTTTGATTGCGCACATTGCGAGACATCACTAAAGTTAATATTTGTGAGATTAAAATAGAAGTACAAATTGAGGTGTTTTAGTATCTGCAGTGGGAAAAATGATCTTCCTTGATACAATTTTTTTCAATTTCTTTTAGGGGCCAGTGCATGTGTACAGCAACACATGTATCAAGAAGCTATAACTTGGTGTCAGAAAGGATTGGCAGTATCCTTTGACGAATATAGAAAAAGCCAATAGTGCTTTGGAGATTTCTCTCATTTAATTACTCATGTCAAAAAGCGAAAAGTAGGCAGTTCCCATATCTTGTTGACCCTGATAAATATACGAATTTAAGAAACCGGGCGACTTGTCATGTAAATGGCCAATAACATCAGAAATCATCTTAAACATTACTGGTTTCAAACGTTTACCTGAATGATGCCCGTAATTATATCACCTTTTACCATAACACTTAATAGGTGTCAAACAAATCCAAATTTCTATCAAACCCCATGCCTAAAAACAAAGCTCTGTAATTCCTTTCCTCTCATGTCCTATCACTGGAGTTAAAACCGTCTGCTTGCGCCATTGGCAGTGTCATTGCCAGCTCCAGTCACCGCAAGTGTGCGGAGTCAGGTGCACATTTACATGTAAGCTTATATACTCGCTAACACAACTGATCTAGGCCATGAGAATTAAGTGCACAATTTTTGTCTAACCTCCTATTCCACTTTGGGCAAAAATACATCCGTGTTATAAACTCTAGTTCGTCGCTTTAATATGTTGCCTAAGTAAAATAAAGGATGTTGATGTACAGGGAGAGTTTTTTTTAAGGATTTGTCTAACTGGGCTTACATTGAATACGTGTAAATATGCAGCTTACTCCACACACTTGCAGTGCACCGGCGGTTGAAGTACTAATGGCGTTCACGTATGCTTGCAGTGCTTCTTGCGCTAGCAGTGGTGCTGGAAGTGATGATGACGATGGCTGCTGCTGCTGCTGCTATTTCTGCTTCTTTCCTCCTCACCACTACTGATAAAAGAAGCAGTAGAGGTAGTTATAGATGTATTTGTATTACTTTTAGCTCTTGTGGCCAATTTTCATCGCACCGGATTGAATGCTGGCGTGGACCGAGTTTGAAATTATAGTGTAAACAGTACTGACCTAAAACTCTTTAGAAGGCAAATTCTTTGACTTGACGCTTTGAAGATTAACAATAACAATAAGAAGTTACTTGATTTGTGGACCGAGTGTTATAAACAACTAACTGGCATAGATGAAACGAGAATTAATCAGGAAATTAACACTAACCGTGACAACACCAAAGCGAAAATCGAGGTAAGAGAACGTTTACGACTTTAAAATTAATCGAAAACCAAGAGTTAACGCGGAGAGGGAGCCTCGATTAGCGTGATTCCATGTAGGACAGACCAGCTCAATTTTTCTGTAGATATATATATATATATATAAGAAGGCAGTTGTTATGTTTGTGATACCTAGAGTATGTTTAAAATCTAAGACGGTCGTGCAGTTGTGTTTCGCTGAGCGCTGTTCACATATTTTTTTCACTCTGATATTGTATATTATCTATTTATCATTATGAATTTATTTAAGCAATTTTCTTAGACTCTGAAGGTAAGTTTTTGCCTAACTTCAAAGATATTATCATTTGTAAGCCTCGAACAACGACCCCTTGGTCAAAACAATTTTCATTTCTTTAGAGAAGAGGCGTAAGGAGAAATGTCCTCTGTCCACACCCAGCTGGCTTGGTTACATAAATTGAGTAGCACCACACGCAAGTCTGGCCCATATAATAGGCCATTGAGAAACGTAATTAAGGATAAGTAAGCCAAGGGGATAAAAGGTAGTAAAACAATTTCAATATTTCTAACTTTAAACCTTAGGATATACAAATCAACGATCAGCTACCTCAAGCAGCTGTCCAAAAGATCCTCCACTATGCGAACATTTTGCATTTTTCTATTGAAGTGGGGGACAAAGCTGGAGAGGGGGGGAGTTCCTGCAGTCTCGGCAATGCTTATTACAGCCTAGGTGATTTCAAAAGAGCCATCCAGTATTATGAACGTCATCTAAAAATTGCCAAAGAATTGGGAGCCAAGGCCGAAGAGGGAAAGAGTTACTGCAATCTCGGCAATGCTTATCATAGCCTAGGAGATTTCGAAAGAGCCATCCAGTATCATGAACGTCATCTAAAAATTGCCAAAGAAGTGGGAGACAAGGCTGGAGAGGGTAAGAGCTACAGCAATCTTGGCATTGCTTATCGTACCCAAGGTAATTTCGAAAAGGCTATCCAGCATCATGAACGTCATTTAACAATTTCCAAAGAAGTGGGAGACAAGGCTGGAGAGGGAAGCAGTTACGGGAATCTCGGCAGTGCTTATCATAGCCAAGGAGATTTCAAAAGAGCCATCGAGTATCATAAATGTCATCTAACAATTGCCAAAGAAGTGGGAGACAAGGCTGGTGAGGGAAGGAGTTACGGGAATCTCGGCAATGCCTATGATAGGCTAGGAGACCTCGAAACAGCCATCCGGTATCATGAACGTTCTCTAAAAATTGCCAAAGAACTGGGAGACAAGGCTGGAGAGGGAAAGAGTTACTGCAATCTCGGCAATGCTTATCGTAGCCTGGGAGATTTCGAAAGGGCCATCCAGTATCATGAACGTGACCTAAAAATTGCCAAAGAAGTGGGAGACAAGGCTGGAGAGGGAAGTAGTTACGGGAATCTTGGCAATGCTTATGATTGCCTAGGAGACTTCGAAAGAGCCATCCAGTATCATGAACGTCATCTAAAAATTGTCAAAGAAGTGGGAGACAAGGCTGGAGAGGGAAAGGGTTACTGCAATCTCGGCAATGCTTATCATAGCCTAGGAGATTTCAAAAGAGCCACCCAGTATCATAAACATCATCTAAAAATTGCCCAAGAAGTGGGAGACAAGGCTGGAGAGGCAAGTAGTTACTGCAATCTCGGCAATGCTTATCATAGGCTAGAAGATTTCGAAAAAGCCATTCAGCATCATGAACGTCATCTAGAAATTGCCAAAGAAGTGGGAGACAAGGCTGGAGAGGGAAAGGGCTACTGCAATCTCGGCAATGCTTATCATAGCCAAGGAGATTTCAAAAGAGCCATCCAGTATCATAAACATCATCTAAAAATTGCCCAAGAGGTGGGAGACAAGGCTGGAGAGGGAAGGAGTTACTGCAATCTCGGCAATGCTTATCATAGGCTAGAAGATTTCAAAACAGCCTTACAGTATCATGAACGTTCTCTAAAAATTGCCAAAGAAGTGGGAGACAAGGCTGAAGAGGGAAGGAGTTACTACAATCTCGGCAATGCTTATTGGGGGTTGGGAGATCTAGAAAGAGCTGTCAGCTTGTCTCGTTGTTGCGTGCTAATTTTTGATGCTATCCGAGCCAATCTGCGGTTCAGAGATGATTGGAAGATTAGCTACCGTGACATGCAAAGAAATGCATATACTTGTTTGTGGCGTCTTCATTTAAAACAAAATCAAATTTTGGATGCACTTCTATCTGCTGAACAAGGACGTGCACAGGCTCTTAATGATCTGATTTGTTTTAGGTATGGGTCGGGAGGAATACAGCCTCGGCCTCACACTCCAGGGAATTTTGATCTTGAGCTCCTTGCAAGCTGTGCTGTTTCAAATACAGTTTTCATGGCTGTAGATGATAAGGAACGCAAGATATTCTACTGGTTTATTAACAGCTTTCAAGATATTCAATTGAGAAGTACTGAGATAAGTAATTATGGCTCGTTCAAAGATGTCAATACCTTAATTGGAAGCTTAATGAACACAGCATCAAGATCGTTTAAAAGAGGTGTAATTAAATGCGAAGATCGCTCTCTTGATGAGCCCTGCACTGAAGAATTGGTGAAGAAAAGGTCAGGTCATGCTTATTTCTCTCCTGAATGCTCACCGAAAGCTGCCTTGAGGATGTTGTATGACGTTATCGTTGAGCCGATTGGTGATCTCATCAATGGCAATGAAATTATCTTTGTTCCCGAGAGTTCATTGTGGTCAGTCCCTTTTGCTGCATTGATGGATCACGAGTCAAATTATTTGTGTGACTCTTTTCGAGTTCGAACGATTCCATCCCTGACTACTTTGAAGCTGATAAATGATTACCCAGACGACTTCCAATATAAGAAAAGTGCTTTACTCGTGGGTGATCCATGTTTGGAGGGGGTTCTTTTCGAGGGGAGGAAGCTCGATCCACTGCCATGTGCGAGAGAAGAAGTTGAGATAATCGGGAGAATCATTGGCGCCGATCCTCTTATTGGTGAAGAAGCCAAAAAAGATGAAGTGTTGAGGCGACTTCCCTCTTTTGCCTTGGTACACTTTGCTGCACATGGCCGAATGGAAACAGGCGAAATTGCCTTAGCCCCACGAAGTACTTGCTCATCACAGCCCTTTGTTAAGGCAGAGGATTGTATTCTAACAATGAAAGATGTGTTGGATATTCGGATACGAGCGAGGCTGGTTGTGTTAAGTTGTTGTCATAGCGGTCGTGGAGAGATAAAGGCTGAGGGAGTTGTTGGAATTGCAAGAGCGTTTTTGGGTGCCGGTGCTCGCTCTGTTCTCGTGTCACTGTGGGCTATTGATGACAAGGCTACTCTTGTGTTTATGAAACATTTCTATGAAGAACTGGTTACTGGAAAGCTTGCAAGTGAAGCTCTTAACCAAGCTATGAAGAGCATGAAAGATTCTGAAGAGTTCAGCGATGTGAAGTACTGGGCACCCTTTGTACTCATTGGGGATGACGTCACGCTGGAATGAAATTGAAGATAGGAGCTATGGATATTTTCAAATGTACGTAAGCAAATGTTAATTGATGATGTATTTTGAATCAGGTCCACATCATCGACAGGAACTTCCTCAGTATTTTCAGTGATATAGCTGGCTTTTAAAGGCAAAATGTCTCAGTTTTTGAACGTCCTGATTGTCTCGGCATGTAACAGTATTGTCTGTCAGTAAAAAAGGAAGAGTTGTTGAGTTAGATCTCTGAGGCGAAACTTCAGTTTTAGGCTTTTGTATCAAAAACTTTCCTCTAATTTCTTAGGATATAGTATGAAAGACACAACAGTGTGTACTTGTGACCGTTGCAATTAAATTTTAAAAAATTAATTCCCGTTTACTGATTACGATTGAAATAGTAAAAGTATTTCAAGAGACTCAAGAAGTAATGGGCACGTCCTCAGTTAAAAAATTTTGGCGAATTTTTCTTTTGTTTCTGGAATGATGAGATGGAAGTTTAACTGAAAAGATTTATTCACAAACAATTTATTTCAAAGGACCATGTACTTTATTTGTCGAGCAAAGCAGTTTATGTCGTTAGTAGGTCGTGTTGCTGATGTTTTTCAATTTGAATCTTACGAATTTTTCATTTTCTTTGTAAAATTTTATTCATTTTTAGGTTGCAATTTCCGTTCTTGGTTAATCACAGCACTGTGAATATATGACAATAAAATATATAAGTATATATACTTCATATTAACTTCATTACTGCGAAGGTCACTTTCATATTCATAATCTTTATTAGAGTTTTTAGTTTTTGGTGTTTGGTTTTTAGTTTTTAGAATAGAGTTTTGATATCATGTCAAGATCCTTGCGTCTTATAAATTTCCTTGAGTTGGAATTTTTCTTTCATCAAGCCCTTTCTATAGGGACAGTTTTTGTAGCAAGTTAGGTACAGTGATTGACTCGGAAAGTTATTGTAATTTCTTTGACTTATTTTGTTATCAAGTGAAAATAAAAACTGAGTAACAGAAAGTCCTTTGTTATAGATCTAGGCCCAGTTGTTCAAAGAGTGGATAACGCTATCCAAAGGATAAATCACTATCCAGCGGATAACTGTTAAGAAAACGTACTGCGCTATCCACCGGATGGCGATTTATCCGGTGGATAGCGTTATCCTACTTTTGAACAACGGGGCCTGATGATGGAACTCAGCACGGCAACATCTTGTTTAAGGATAACCCTGAACAATGAAGGATTCGAAGTTCAAGTTGTGTGATTTTGGGGTTGGATGCTGTTGTAGTTGATCATTGTTAATAATAACCTCTGCGAAATTGAAAGGAATGAGATTCGATTTCTCGTAGGGAACTCAAATCTTTTCAATTTTAGTTCCTCTTCCCCTTGTATCACACTCGTTACGATTTTGGAACAGCTTCTTTTTTTCTTCATTTTTCGTTTGAGTCATTGAAGACGTCGTAAATTGTTAACATGTAAGCGAAGGAAGGTTGACGTCGTGAACACTAAGTCTTCCTTACAATACACCTGGCAAATTGTTAGGGTAAGACTTAGAGCGTGCGCTCGATAGAAGGGTTCAGAGAACTTTTACCATGATCATCATGCGTCATAACAAATAAAATGTTTGTGATTCCTTGGAAATAATTATCTTAAAAGTTATTCGCGTGACCCAACACCGCTGGCATAACATTTTCTTGATATTTTCGTCCTGTCCTGCTCTGTTTCACGGGCTAGGGCTATTTCCCCATAATACAACAAAATAATTATGATAAGCATATTCCCACTGCACTGTCTTTTTGCTAGTAGTGTAGTCTGATTGTTTCGGTGGGCGAAGACCTGAACAGAACTGTTGAAGGTGGCAATAGCTTTAAGCGTCAACTATTTAACGCCACTATTTATAGCACTCGTCAAGAGCAACAACAGGCGATTTATGACGTACATACACGTACTTGTTACAATTGGGGGCCAATTGAGAAATCCATCTTCTAAGAGCGTAGTGTCGCCAAGAAAAAACAGTGGGATAGAGAGGGTGAATCAAAATGTTGGCCGAGATACATCGATTTCACTTCATTTATTTTTAGAATTATCACTTTCCTTCTTTTGCCAGACGGCATTCACCGCAAAAGGCATCTCTACCCTCGCCGCCATTTCACCGTTTATTGTTATGTGAACTTTTTATTGAGGTGAGCGTATTGAGGAATTCTCGGAAAACTAACTTCCATTTTGAGGGAATGTCTATAAATAACTTTGTTGAAATTGACAAATCTCAAGGGTTAAACCAGAAGCTTCCCTCCCTCTCCCCCTTATCCTTATTTTTTCTTGATGTTCAATAAAAAATCAGAACTTAACGTTCAGGGCGTCACAAGCTGATCTTTTCAAAACCTGATCACAGATCATCATCTTCATCTGACTCTGATAATGACTTCTGCACAGGTTTTTCAAAAGTTAGTCCATGCCTGCGAGAAAAAATACTTTCTCAAGAGAACCATCCCTGAGAAGATCAAACTTCTCGGTAGAATTTATATCCCAAGTTCAAATCACTGACTGTGGACTGAATAAGCTTGATTCGAAAAGGATCTCGCTCGAAAGAACAGATGTAGTTGCAATTATTATTTCTCAAACCAACTTACGATAACAATGGGTTCAGGAAACATCAGGTGCTGCGGAAAATGTGTAAAGATCAAGGATTGAAGGATGAGGAAAACCCTTCATCATTAACTGAGTTATTGTAAAAGAATTACAACATAGTCGCCACAGAGGAAAAAGACATTCAATATTTCTTTACATTATATAAATCCTTCTCGATGCAAATATTTTAGCAGCCTCGTGTGACCCTGCTGAGATATTTTGTCACCTGACGCTAAAAGCCTTCTGTCGTGCGACAGAAACGTTGACTAGAATGAATGGTCCAGAATTTGGTAACTCGGGCTGACTGCTGTCCAAACACTTAAGTACGTGTGCAGCTCAAGCTTTTATAGCTTTCTTCTGTTAATTCTTACGATGACGGTAGTAAGAGCAGCGTTTTTTTAATAGTCCGAGGCTCTAACATCGTAACTATCACATTTATTTTGGAGGGTGGTTAAGTAACTCTAATGATCTGTAACTGTCTTCTATCTCAATTTCTTATTGGAGGCAAATCAATGCTCGCATTAGTGCCCAGCTGATAGCCCACACCCTTATAAAAAAGAACTGATATCCTAATTCACTGCGCACTATGTGCAGTTAATCGTCATAATGGTGAATATGGCATGATGATACATGTTCTTATTTTTAAAGACTAAGATAACGTGATTTGGAAGCAAATATCTTTCCGTCTATCGTTTAGCGCAATGCTGATAGAAAGCCGACTGCACTTCAATTTGGTTTCTTTATGACTTTATATCTACAATTTCTGCGGAAGATTACATCAAATGTAATGGCCTACGTCAGGAGAAATAATTTCTGGCCTCTGATTACACTTGACTACTGCTGGTGAGTTTTTTACGTGGGCACGGACGGTCAAGAAATGTTCTCCCACAGGTGTTAACTATGTATCTTCATTTCAATGCATAAAAAATCCTTTTGTCTTATCTCATGTTTCTTCAGATATACTATCTTCAACTTTTTCATCAATCAAAATTTCCGTCCATTGTTTGTTGTGAGTCGAGTCATTGCCTGTTGGCTTTTTTTATTTTGGTCTTCGCTCAGTTCATTTGCTGAGCTTTTCAAGGACCATTGGTCAGTCCAAGTGAACAACAAGTGTATTTGTATCTTCTCTGCCCGCGAGCATCGCTTTTTTCCAGACTGAAGCCTTGTAAGAATTCTCTCCTATCACAATGCACCTTGGGATATTTATCGAACCACTCACTTCTATTTACCCAACTGGTGTACCGAGGGAAACATTCCAGATCAGGAAAGTTGCCTGGGGGCCCAATGTCACCCTTTTTCCCAGGAGGGCCTCCATTACCCAAATTTCCTCGTGGGCCTCTGTTTCCTCGCGACCCAGGGGGGCCCGGTAATCCACGGTTTCCGTTATCCCCTTTATTTCCTTTAAGACCTTGTTTACCTAGTCCACAAAATACTGTGGGGGTAGTGGTGTTGGATGGCGCTGATCTCACACAACTCCCTGGTAGACCGGGAAGGCCTGGAATACCGGATGGGCCACGAAGTCCCTAAAATAGATAAAAGCGCTACAATGTCTCGGGAAGTTTCGAAAATAGCAGACATTTAAAAGTCCTAATTATCATTGCGGATAAATGAAGATGAAGTGTTAGGTACATCAAAAACGTTTAAAAATAGGCTATTTCTTGAGCTGCTATATCCTACAAAAAGGCGTGATTATTGTTATAATGGACATTTTAAAGTGACAAGGGTAACAAACTGTCTGGTAGTCATATTCACATGTTAAGATCTTAATGAGTTGACCTTGGAGGACATTGATAAATGTATTGATTTTAGTTTTAGTATCGTTTCAATGAACTCTGCAGAAATACTGAAAGTTCAAAAAAGTTAACGCTGAAAGTAAATGTTCTTGCCCCATTAACGTCCGTCAAATTGAACTATTGTCCAACAAGTTTTCAATGAGCTCCATAAGTTTTTACCAAAGTCTGCCGTGTCTTCAATTGAGACCTAACGTACTCATAAAATGGATATTCCTACGGATGGAAATGACAACATGTAGTCACAATAATAGTGTCAAAAGTATTTACTACAAACATTAAGTTGGTATTAAGTTCATACTTGTTCTCCTTTTTGTCCCATGATTCCCTTGTTTCCTATAGGTCCACTTATTCCTGGGGGTCCAGGCTTGAGAAAATATGAAAGAATTAATGATAAGTAGATGAATGGGAGGAAAGATTAAAGTGAGGGAACTTTTCGGAAATGTCAATGGTGATTATTTAAAGTGATACCAACGTGAATTTTTTGCCCTTTCGTAATCTGTGAAGGGCAAGAGAACATAATCTCTTGGTAAAAGGTTATACACTGTTTGAATCCTTTTTCATTTCAAGCGGGAAGACTTTTTTTCACAATTGTGAAGACTTTAAGGCTACTGTGAAATTTGACCTGATATCCTTTGTGATGTCAGATTCTTCAGTAGACTCTTTGAGTTAGCTAAACTGGTGACAGACAACAGCCTTTTTCTTTGTTTGGAACGTTCACGGCTGGAAGAAAATGAGTTTCATTTACTCACAATTCCTATAGGTCCTGGTTGCCCATTCCGTCCATCTCGCCCATTTTCTCCCTAAAATTAGTAAAATACATTTATCACATAAAATACGGTGTTATACAAGGATTTCCGGCCCTGAGAAAAGCCGTAACAACACACGTGAAAAAACATCGTATTTTTTCACGTGTGTTGATATAGCCAATCAGGTGCTTACACGTCACTCGCCTTAACGCCACTCGGTCAGGTTGATGAATGAACGGCAAACCCTTAACGATTCTCAATACAAGTCGTTTGTCGGAGCTTTCTCGAATTATGGCGGCTAAAACACTAAGAAATCCGTATCGCTGACAGACAATGAGGTTCAAACTTTCCTAGAAAGAGAAGAAAACCAATACACTGAAAGAAAAACCGAAAGTTGCGTATTCAGTGGCTTTGGTGTTAGCATTTCTCTCGACTGAGAATGAAAATCGACACCTGGAAGATTTGCCACTAGCCGATATTGGCCGTTTACCTGAAAGACTTCTGTCGGTAAGGACAAAGTCAATAAATGAGAATTTTGTTCATTGAAAATTACGACCATTGTTGTTTTTGTAATCATGATTCAACGCATTTTTCGATCTTCAGAGTCAGCGCCAACGCACTCTACGATTGTTATTCGAGGATTGTCGACTCATTTATTTTCATTCATTAATGAAGTCGGCTTTTCTTCCCAGTGAAGGGCTATTGTGTTTATATGATAAACAAAATAATACATGGTTGCTTGTAGGTATGGAATTCGAAGACAAATTCGATATCTACGCCCGCCCATATATGATTCTCTATATAAAAACATTTATCACTCCACTTTACACCATTTTACAATATCAAGGCAAGGTAACGCGCAAAGTATGTACTGACCGGGGGTCCCCTTGGTCCTTTAGGGCCTGGCTGTCCTTTTGACCCAGTCCGTCCTCGCTGGCCTCTCGGCCCACGTCTCCCGCGACATTCACCGGAGCACTGTTGACGACCACAAGAAACAGTATTAATGAAGGTATATAAGTCGCTGGATGTTTCGGATGTGTAGTATCGTCGGGTATTTTTAAAATTTTGCCGAATTTTAACGATCCCGCTGGGGTAGTGAAAATACAAACAGCGACTGAAAATATTGAGTAAATGGTAAAAGGGCTTGGCATGCTTAATAATGTTCAACCGGAGCTGGCAAGAGGTTTTCAAAGGGCCTGGTACAGGGAAACTCAGCAAACTTCTACCCGGATCGTCTCCAATCTTCCTACGGGTGGAGAAACGGGGGTCCTGCTTTAGGCTCTGCTATTAGATAATAGCGGAGCTCGCAGCGCTTGAGGCGCGCGCAGCGTAGCTCGAAGTAGTAGTAACCCATCAAGCCGAAAAAATTTGGACGTACGACCGTACGACCGACCGTACAAGGTACTACTTTTAGCATGCGCGGCTAACAGTACTACGGGCACTATCTTTGCCATTACGTAATGGAAGGGCGATGGAGAAGGTAATGCGCAGGCGCAATAGCGTGCGTAACTCGGAAAGCCCATTAGTGTGCGCCAGGAGACACCGGCAGATGACAATGAAGTGCGCATACTCGAGTGTTGAGTTTCAGTGTAGCGTACCGTGGGCGCACGGTAGGCATTGCACGAGGGCTTCACGTGGGCTAGTAGATGTGAAGCCGCGTAAACAAATAATTTGCAACCCGCGTTTTGAGCGGGAAATCAAACTGGTGAGGTTGTAGTTGAACAGTAACTCTCAGTATTTCGCGATATCTAATCAACTCGCAAAGCAACAATACCAGCAGAGCTAAAGCTTTGTCAACGGGAGGAAATTGCTATAATTCAAGTTCGTGGAGAGAGAGTTTTAAGTGAAAATAGGATGATAAGAAAGAGCCCACGCGACCAAAAAAAACAAGACGTAAAAGACGTAAAGCGAGTCGAGAAGAACGCGGAAGAAAGTTAGAGAGGACACCAAAATAGGGAGAATACGGCGAGAGGAACGCAAAAGAGAACAAGAAAAGACATAAGTAAAAAGGCAATTATCTTGCGTGGAGCGACGCGAGAAGGAATACAAAGGCTCTCCTGAAAACAGACCGAGAAGAGGTCATCAACAAAGAGAAGCGAACTACAAAGGATCCGAGAAGGAAGAGGAGGTAAGTCGTGTCTTATCTGGGTTTTCTTTAACACTGGGGTTCGGAAAATTCAAACCTTTTTTTACCAATTGTCGTTTGATACTAGCTTCAGTTTATAATTAAAATCACGTTTCGTTAAAACAATGACTTTGGCCTTCATCGCCTAAAAACCTTCGTGCCGGCTCATCGCTCGAATAACACTTCAAAGTGTTCATATTCTTCAAGGTATTTTTGTTCCTGTGGTTTGGAGTGTTTTATACAGTCGTGGTGTTAATGGAAAAGAAGTTATCTTACGGATTTTGTTTTTCCTAGAAGTTTTCAGATGATAGCGAACGGCGAGCGCAAGTTTCTACCTCTTTCTCTCCTCTGTCTACTATCGCAGGATTTACTCTATTCATTAAAAAAATCGCGCTTTGTCGAACAATTGTTGTTTTACCTCAAGAACGAAGTAATGGCCTTTCCCAAAATTGAAATAAACTGAGATTGAGTCAGCGATGTCCATGTTCACATTAAGTTTGAGGCAGTAATTTGATTTTGTCAATATTGTCAAGAACCCGTCAAACATCTTAGAATTAAATTACGGACCGCAGATATGTGGTGCAAACAAATTCACGGGTAAAATGGAGCTAGTTCTACTGCGGAATGAGTGAATTTTATTGTTTAGTCATGGTACTTTTCAGGGCTATGTTTTCATGCTTTTTACTCGATTCGTTCGAACTTCCGGAAATGGTTTCAATTGTCTCACAAAACATGGAGCCACTTTCTCTTCCGTTAACATCTCGAGGCGTACTTAATGTTCGGGTTATGATGAACATGCCTGCGATACGATTATTTTTTCCTTATGTTGGAAACTGAAGAATCTATCTCTGAAATCGATAGTCATCACATTTTGCAAGAAGCGTCCGAGCTCTGATTGTGTAATTAAACGGTGTCCTGGCAATTTGAGCTCATATGCACGCTGGTAAGTACATGGTTAGCGTAAATAATTGTTGTTTACAGTTTTCGAATTCGAGAGCCGTTTTTGAGAGTCTGTTTCTGTAACCTTCTTGGATATCTTCTATTGAATTCATTGAGGAACAATCTCGGAATTTCATAAGTGATTATGAACGAGAAATCCGTGTCGGCACCATAATTTAAGGAGGTTTTCTTAACACATCAGTTTACAATTTGTGAACCATTTCTGTAACCTGCTTGGATATTTTCTTTTGAATGAATTGAGTCACACTCTCGGGATTTCATCAGTAATTAAGAAAGATAGATCCGTATATGTAGCGCAAGTGAAGCAGATTTTAAACTTTCCATATGATTTTAGGAAACTATACTTAATTGACTCTCGATAAATTAGCCTGCCACAACGCGTTGATTATTTTATAATTTTGTAGCCCCAAAAGCCTGGCTTATGACTCTAGAGGTAATGAACTTGATATATTTGATACACAAGGCACCCTTCAAGTAGGAAGGTTGGAATAAAATTGCTTTTACGACCGTATATTGCACCTGGTTTAGATATGTAGATAACTGCTTAAAAATACCTATTATCGCTGTATTCAGAAGCAAAGACACGTAGGTAATATGCTTCTGCTTTATTTTTATTGTAAGGGGTTACTTTTTATGTAACACATATCCATCCTTTAATTTCCTCCTTAACCTGCTTGTAAATAATTTAATTTTATGTTTTAATTGAAGTGTTAGAAGATCCTAACATCAGTATGGATATTCTCCATACTGTTCTCAATAAATTTCCTAATGTGCTGGCAAGGAGAATTTGTTTAACAATCAAGAGGTCCTTCAGTTGATTATCATTTCCTTTATTCTCATGACCTTAATGCTTAATTTAGGGATGATATTGAAAGGAGAAATTAGATGCTGGTCACTCTCAGGGATGAAAGTGTTAATAACTGTGCACATTCTATATGCTCTATGCATTTAATGATTATTAGGAAAGCAAACAGATGAACGGAAGAAAGTGAAATGAGGGAAACTGTAAACTTCACCATATGATCGAAGAAACGATCACAGAATACTTAAGAAGGGAAACTTCAATTGTGCTGGCCAATTTTCTCTATTGCTCTTCATGTTTTTGATCAAATAAAATTTAATCAGTTGTAGGGTTTGCTTACAAAGTGTCAAATCACCAGTGTGGACTTAATTCTTCTCAGATGTCAGCTGGCAAACGATAGATACTAAAATAGATGACCATAAGAAAAAGTACATATCTTCAAAAAAATCACACTGAAGTGGTGGCATGATTGATTTGTGATATTTAGAATGACAGAAGCAGGAAAAATACATTAAGCTTTTTCCTATTCACTAATAACTGAAGTTAATTAGATTTCAGATTCTACATTCAAACTGGGTGAGATTAAATTTATTCATATCATTAATTGCTTTATTATGGTTTGTTTACATGGAAAGGTAATTGTTATAGTAGCTTCACAGATGTTTTCATTGCCCTCACAAGTAACATTCACAACAAAGTTTTATTTAACACAGAATGTTTCAAGAACTTTCTTCCTTTCTCTCCAACACTATTTACCATTTCTGGAGCACTATTAACCCTTTACATCCTAACATCAGTATGCATATTCTCCATACTGTTCTCTAATGTGCTGACGAGGAGAATTTGTTTAACAATCAAAAGGTTCTTCAATTAATAATTTTCTTTATTCTCGTAACCTTAATGATTGATTCAGGGGTGATATTGAAGGGGAAATTAGATGCTAGTTAGTCTTGGGGATTTAAGGGTTAAAGGAAGCAGGTAATTACAAAAAACATAACTTATGATTCAAGCAATTATTTGAATAAGAGAAAAATATTAGATGTTTTCACATGTAACAGGATGATCAAGCTGAATATGGCATCAAAAGAGAGTAAACTTGATTGTAACAATTAGGTGACTACTTTGGAAACTTAAGCACTTGGTAAATACACCTTGGCTTGCAATTCTGATGATTACAGTTTGTTGCAGTAATTGAAATGTCAGTCCCTAAGGAGGAACCTTCCACATGGCCTGTAGAGTCATATGCTGTGAGAAAAATACGTTTGTGTCAGTAGAACTATTGTAAGTACAGTACCACCTAGTGACAAAAATTAATGATATCCTGCAAGTATGAATGTCTTGGAGAAGTTATAGTGGTAACTGGCCCTTTTTCGGCTAGGATGCATAGGATTTGATGATTGTAATGTATATCTCTTCGCTTTCAAACTTTAATCTTTGTGTTAATTGTAACTGTTTACCATACCAATTTCTTTGTAACCCAAGTCCTCAATAGTTGAGGCAGGTGAGTCAATAACCTGACTCCCTTTGTTTGAAATTGTGTGATTATATAATTTTGCTGCGTAAGTTGCCACATTGTAACATGTAATATTGTTATTTGAATTGCATTAAATAATCTTGCTCAAGCTTTCATTAATGCATGGTGTTTCTTACCAATGCTCATAACCAAACTAAACATTGATATAAGGAATTGGTCACAAGATATCTGAGTTTTAAAGGGTGGGAAACTGGAAAAGCAAGGATCCCCCTTTAATTAGGACTGAAATTAAAGTGGGCTCTGCTATTTTAATTAATGTTTTTACTTTGACCTATATGAAAGTGAAATTAATTGGCATTCACATAACGCACAAAGCAAGAATATATATGACTTAGATTAATAGATTATAAAATTAAAATTAAAAAGTTGTGCAGACCATACCTTGCCTTTTATCCTTCTCTGGCCAGGATATTTACTCAAATAACATAGTCGCTATCAGTCTTGCTCACTCTCACTTTCCACTGAGCTTGTGGAAAGATGATAACCTCAATATTTTTCTAATGAAGAAAGGAAAGCCTGCCCTCTTACCACAGAGAGTTCTTTTGTGCATCATCAGTACAGTAGGTAGGCTAACCTTATAAATTAGTTGAGAAAATTTCTTGAACCTGTCATTGAAGGAATGTTTGACTCAATTTACCTCACTAACCTAAACTGAATAAATAGAAAGTTGAAATTTATTTCTTCTCCTTTTGAGATGTGCATCAAAATTTTGAAGCCATGACAGGCCTGAACTACCGGTTTATAAGAAATTTGTACGTGTGTGTGTTTTCAACTTATAAAACTGGGATTATCACTACTTTGAATGACTTTACTATGTGCCGTGGGGCCACAGGCAGGTATTGTAAAAAAGGTTGCTCAGCATTTTGCATTAGTAAACATTTCTTTTTCTAAGAATCTTGTTTATTTGGCCCATGCTGAGTTCTAATTTTTCAAACAAATTTTACATTCTTTTGAATACTCTTAGATCTAGTATCAGTTAATATTCATGTAACTAAAATAATTACCTGAAATCTTACAGATGTTTGGTACATTATTTTTTCCTCTGATCCCACTAACATCTCATTATGTGTAAGGATTGATATTGGCTATAAAAGTATAGTCAAATGAAAGTTTTGTGCACAGCCTATGCATCAAATTTTAGTAACAAAATATTGTATCCTTCAAAAACTAATTTATCAGAATAAGAAAGAGTTACCAGTCACAAGTATGGCTCAGTCATGATGATATCTTCCAGGTTTGAAAAAAGTCACTGCCTACTAAAATCCTCAGTTCCTTCACCTTGACAGCCCAACCTCATCAAAACATTGGCAACAGGAGCAATTAGCAAATTAACGATACAGACAAGCGAGCCTATTCCCACATACACCCTCCTCAATCCTATTTGCTTACTGTAGACATGACATTTCAAACATGGTGTATGTTTCCCTGACTTATAATACAACGACTTGCCAGTCGATAGTCAACTGAAAACTTTAAAACTTTTTACACATCAATAAAATTCACTGTTACACTTTTATAAGGCAAGAAACATGTTAGACAAATTTCGTATTTCATTAGCTAGAGTTGCTAAGATCATGGAAAGTTGGTTTAAACACACCTACATTGTAAGTAGTTACAGCAGAGGTTACTGAATCAAATGACAGAAAAAGTCTCAAAAAGACGCCTTGAATTTTCAACCAGAGGACATCATGAAACAAGAATAGCCAAAAGAGGAAAAATCTTAAAAGAAAATTACAGGTTCAAACACGAGTTGAAAATGACTTTTCTTCTTAATTTTTACGCGAAACAGAGGAGGTTGCAACGCTAGGGAAAAACGGTGGGGTAAGCAGTCATACCTGGCAACTTCAAGAGAAGACATAAGAGAAGCCCATGCGATTCTGGCGTCTTGATTTACTGCTTCACTGTTATCACGTGTATACTCTTCAATCGAGCGGTGATTTCTTAACTTGAAGTAGTTTACCGTCGTTTCTTTCAATTTTGGCTCACTTTCCCGAACCAATATTATCAGGTACGCTCGAAAGAGTATAATTTCAACTGATGCTGACATCGCATACTTCATCTGAAGAAGAAAAGATTCCTTTCTCAGAGCATCAGAGACAACAACGAAGGCCCTCAGCTCCTGGAAGATACCGATGACTGGCATGCGTGTTGATCGCTTTGCAAGTTGTGAGAACATCGTCCCCAGGTTCCAGACCTCGTCAATTCTTCCCCTCCCTCCCCACCCCCCGAACTGGTCCCTAAGGGCTAGAAAATAAACTAACAAGAGCTCCGCTATTAGGCTTAGCTAAATCTATATATTAATGAGGTCTTTCTCGGAGACTTAAGTGGGAGCAGTAAGTAAAGAAGGCTTAAAAAAAGAGCCAGCGTGTAATCAATGCAACTTTTTAGAGTTCAAAAAGTCGAATGATTCAGATGGCGTTCCAAACATGCTTAAAAGTCTGATTTGGCTGAAACGTGTTTGATACTAACTAAGTGAGTAATTTTAGGTATGGAAATCCAAATAACTAAATTAATTACCACACCATAAAATATGGTTATCGGCTTGGTCGGTCAAATGTACCCAAATAGAGATTTCCGAATAAAACACATGTCGCAAATCAGCGCATCACATTGTGAAATTAATACATGGGGGTGTCCCCATCTAATGAGCGATAAGTATAGGATAGACTTTGAAGGGTAGAGTGAGAGAAGCTACAGAATAAAAGACATTTGTGAAGCAGCATATGTTTTTAAGCCATTACAGGGATCCATGCTACTGGGCGTGAAAAATTTGGGAAGAATTGTAGAACGAACTACGATGAGGTACAATGGGTTTAAAATCGCTTACAAGCTGTGGGGAGTGACAATGAAAGACTTGTTCGGCAGTAGATACATCACAAACACATAGCCGATGAGAGAGTTATTTAGCCCGCAGTGAATTGATGAAAAACGAGGAAAATTCAGATCGTGTGATAGGTTTGGCTCATGCGGTGTCAATTCGATACTGGAGAAAAGTAGTTAACTTGCTTTATGTTGTATTCGTTAGAATTTAGTTTTGAAATCGTTGATATGTACTTATAGGGGTAACTTCATTAGAAAGCCATACCAAGAGAGAGCAGAAAGGGCTAGGGCTAACATTTGAGAAGGAATCTTCGAGAAAACCTCTTTGGTGGTAAAGTTGTATTTAATTAATTACTGAACCGCGCTGTCCGGAAAATAAATAAGAAAATTCGCGGATCCGCAGGGCAATCTTCAAACATTTTTGCTCTTAATTATCTATCTTTAAACCAAGAATTTTCTTTGCTTTTTTAACACAGGAAAGCGAAATATTTGTGGTAAACAAATAGAAATCACATCTGTTGTCTTCCAAAATACATGTTTTCCAGTTGTAACATTTCTCTTAGACAAAAAAGCATTTTAAAAAACAAAATTGATAATTCCCTTTGTCCGGCGTCCTGTTTAAGGAAATATAACAATAACAATAACAATAACAATACATATTCTATTACATAATGTTTTATTACCAATGATATGAAGATTTAAATACGAATTGTACTGTTAATATTATTCAGCTATTGTTACCACATCCGCTACCAGCCGTAAAATTCTGATTTGTAAAGGACATGTTTGGTTTAAGGATGTTTTATACAGTTGTATGTACAAACACAGTTGAGAGATGTATATAAGAACTTTTTAACAACTAATGATAGTGTTATTTTTAGTTTGCCACGCAATATCATTGTTGATAGAGTCTGCTTTGATTCTGGGTGGCTATCAGTAACCAATATCTGGCGAGACTGGAGAACTGATTTCATTGAGTTCAGGTCATTGACAACTTTGAACAACAACTTGTCTGTGCGTTAACTGAGAAAACATTCTTTGGTTACACACGAATAAAGCTAACTCCCCGGCCTATCGCCAACGAATCTTCAACAACAACTATCTTTATTAAGTAAACAACCCTTAGTTTTTGTTTTGATGTCAGATAAAGTACGTGCGATAAAATAATACGCCTCTCCGGTACCCATTCGACCTAACATCACCCCTTTCCTTAGTCCTGCATTTCATTTCCAGTAAACAACTCCTTTCATAATCGCATTTTCAGATAGTTTTACCTTTTCTTTGTTGGATTTAGAGTTTTCCGCAGCTTTCGACTCGCGCACTGATTCCGCCTCGTTCACAAAACATGCCATAGCTATCACAAAAGCAATAAAGATAATCGAGAAAAACCATTGTAATCTGCACAAGCCACCTTTGCCTCCTCTTTCACGCATACTGAATGAGCTTCTCCTTCACAAACAAGCAACGTTTGCTGAAAATTAGCTTTCCACTTCTTTCCCTTCTCGTGACTAACAGGAACAAGCTAAAAATGACTTTACCTCGATCGATTTTATGTTACCCTTGAAGTCAACTTTGACCAATAAAATCATAACATAACAACTGGTGGTACGTTGTCCGTCATCACTTGCATCAGGTTATTTCCAATTGCGACATAAATTCCACCTATCTTTCTGCTATTCGCTGTTTGAGATGAAAAAATTGTCGTTTCACGGCGAGTTTATGCACGAAATGAATAGTGTCTCATATGGGTCTCTCTTTCCGATGACAGCAAGAATAATAGCCTCCTTGGATAAAAAACCACAGCGGATAGCCACAGAAATGCAAGGAATTAACCGTAGATTTCCAATTTGGTGTTAATTTGGCCATAATCTGTTCAGGAAAACTTTTTGTGTAAGTTGTTTTGAAAACACGCCAGCTTGGTAAAGGAAACAAGCACACTGCGTAATGCGAAGGGACTGGGGCGAGAGATTAGACGTTTCCTGAGATTCTACAACACTTTTACCATTTTCTACCCTGTAAGAAATCTTAATTGGTATTTGCAGAAAAAATTAAAGCCCAAAAATTACGTCTCTAAATCCCTAAAAACGTGTAAAAATGGAGACCACTCTAAAGTCTCACAACTTAACTAATGATATTAATCGTAGGAGCTGAAACATTTCAAAAATTCCATAACTTCCTACTATCCCTAATTATGAATACAACTACTGGTACATGGGAAATGTTCTATTTTTGCAGATAGGTTACGTTATGCAATGTTTCTGCTCGTTGAAGAACAAAAAATTCCTGTCTTAAATCACGAACTTTACCAGCAAAACTTTCCTTACACAAAGCAAATAATTCCTCAGCGCCATTTTTAACTTTATTCGTTCTCAAGTACATGTAGTGTCCAAAATCATTTTTCCTATCTATTTACATATCAACGAAAGTAAAAACTCTTCAGACAATAATAGAGTTAACGTTAATAAATAGAGCTGTTTTTATACAATTTCCTCTCTAGCTCAAATATAAGAAGATGATTCGTGACCTGTAAGAAGTTTCGTTAAATGCGTGCAAACATTAAGTTATATTGCAAAACGAGGTCGTTGTAAAAGTCAAAGGTTCACAAATAACACCTTTTCAAAATTGAATAAACGTTTCAACACCAATTATAGAAGTCACAGACGAAATTTTAGGGCCTGTTTACATGGAGGTGAGGGACCCCAGATAGGTGAGGGACCCCAGATAGGTGAGGGACCCCAGATAGGTGAGGGACCACAGATAGGTGAGGGACCACAGATAGGTGAGGGACCACAGATAGGTGAGGGACCACAGATAGGTGAGGGACCACAGATAGGTGAGGGACCCCAGATAGGTGAGGGACCCCAGATAGGTGAGGTAACCCGCCTGGCCGTGGTCGAAAAATAAAACGCGTTTACATACAATCTTACAACCCCGGGGTGCTGGGGTGAGGTTTCTAGAGGTTGTTGTTGCGCTTGAAATTAAGGAGTTTGAGCAGAGGGGTCCCAAGCTCACATCTCGAGAAAGACGAAAGATTAATTCTCGGAAAAATATGTATTTATTCATGAAAGCGTCACGCGTTGTGTTACGCGGTGTTAGGTTACTCGAGGAACCGTTGACCTAATACGTTATACGGAATAGTTTGGGAAACGAAATATGGTCGATTTACAACGATAAGTATTCCGAAATGTGAACATTTTACATTCCTTGTGTGTCCGTTGCGGTTCCTGGTGATTTCTGCCATGAGAAGGCTAGGAAATGTACAAAGTTTTAAAACATACACGTTTCGCTTTTGAGCTTTTTGCCATGAACGCAACCCCGGCTAGGCGGGTTATCCCACCTTGAGACGTTTACATGGCAAATTGTCACCCCACCTATCGTGTAAACGTGATCAAGATAAAATAAGAAATCATATGGACAGGCGGGCTACCCCACCTGGGCGGGTCACTTCACCTACCTGGGGTCCCCCACCTCCGTGTAAACAGGCCCTTAGAACCGAAAACATGAAAATCATTTGCACAAATTTGAATAGTTCAGATCGAAATGACCATCTTCAGATCTCCAGAGCTGAATACATTGTGTCCATTTCATGAAGAAATTTGACGCATTCTTCTAGACGATCAAAAACTTGGAGGAAAAATCAAATGAATCTAAATCGCTTCGCGTTTTCTTGAATTTTTCTTGTCAGAATTATGCCAGACAAATATATCCCGGCACTTTAAGGGCTCTCTCTTTTATGAACTGAATTCACTCGCCAGCTGGGCATACCTTACAGAAGAAAAACGTTTATTCGTCTGAATGAGGAACTTGTATATTTCCGAATGAGTTCCAGTGACAAACAATCTGTTCTAGGAGGCAAATAATAAAACAGTCCCCCCTGAATTTGCAATTACCTATTATCGAGTTCGTCATCGTTGAAATGTAATTGACAAATCCCAAAGGTTAAACCAGGAGCCTCCCTCCCTCTCCTCCTTATTTATTTCTTGATTTCACGTAAAAACTCGAGAACTTAAAGCTCGGGGTGTCACAAGCTGATCTTTTCAAAACCTGAGAACAGATCATCATCTTCATCTGACTCTAATAATGAATTCTGCACAGGTTTTTCCAAAGTTAGTCAATGCCTGCGAGAAAAAAGACCTTCTTAAGAGCCTGACCATCCCAGAGAAGATCACACTTTACGGTAGAGTTTATATCCCAGGTTCAAATCATTGACTGTGGACTGAATAAGTTTGATTCGAAAAGGATCTCGCTCGAAAGAACAGATGTAGTTGCAACTTTTATTTCTCAAACCAAGTTACGATAACTATGGGTTCAGGAAACATCAGGTGCTGCGAAAATTGTGTAAAGGTCAACGATTGAAGGATGAGAAAAACCCTTTATCATTAACTGAGTTATTTTAAAAGGATTACAACATAGCCGCCACAGAGGAAAAAGACATTCAATATTTCTTTACATTATATAAACCCTTCTCAAGGCAAATATTTCAGCACCTGACGCTCAAAGCCTTGAAACTTGATAAAAACCTGTTGTGCGATAGAAACGTCGAGACTAGAATAGATGGTCCAGAATTCGGAAACTAGGGGTGACTTTTATCCAAACACCCAAGTGCGCGTGCAGCTCAAGCTTCTATAGCCTTCCTCAGGTAATTTTTACAATGGCGTTAGAAAGAGCAGTGAGTCAAAGGCTCTAACATCGTAACTCTCACATTTATTTTGGAGTATGTTTAAGTAACTCTAATGATCTGTAACTGTCTTCTATCTCAACTGCTTTTTGGAGCAAATCAATGCTCGCATTAGTGCCCTGCTGATAGCCCACACCCTTAAAACAAAAAACTGAAATCCTAATTCACAGCGTACTACGTACAATTAATCGTCGTTATGGTGAATATGGCACGATGATACATATTCTTGTTTTTTAAAGACTAAGATAACGTGATTTGGAAGCAAATATCTTTCCGTCGACCTTTTAGCGCAATGCTGATAGAAAGCCGACTGCACGTCATTTTGGTTTCTGTATGACTGTTTATCTATAATCTCTGAGGAAGATTACATCAAATGTAATTGTGTACGTCAGGAGCAATAATTTCTGGCTTCTGATTAAACTTGACTACAGTTGATAAGTTTTTTACGTGGGCACGGATAGTCAAGAAATGGTATCCCACAGGTGTTAACTATATGTATCTTCATTTCAATGCATAAAAAATCCTTTTGTCTCATCTCATGTTTCTTCAGAGATACTATCTTCAACTTTGTCATCAATAAAAATTTCCGTCCATTGTTTGTTGAGAGTCGAGTCATTGTTTGTTGGCTGTTTATTTCAGTCGTCACTCAGTTCATTTGCTGAGCTTTTCAAGGACTATTGGTCAGCCTAAGTGTACAACAAGTGTATTTGAATCTTCTCTGCCCGCGAGCATCACTTATTTCTAGACTGTAGCCTTGTAAGAATTCTCTCCTGTCACAATGGACCTCCGGATATTTATCGAACCACTCACTTCTATTTATCCAGCTGGTGTACCGAGGGAAACATTCCAGATCAGAAAAGTTGCCTGGGGGCCCAATGTCACCCTTTTTCCCAGGGGGGCCTCCGTTACCCCTATATCCTCGTGGGCCTCTGTTTCCTCGCGACCCAGGGGGCCCTGATAATCCACGGTTTCCGTTGTCCCCTTTATTTCCTTTAAGACCTTGTTTACCTGGTACGCAAAATACTGTGGGGGTAGTGGTGTTGGATGACGCTGATCTCACACAGCCCCCTGGTGTACCGGGAGGGCCTGGAATACCGGCTGGGCCACGAAGTCCCTAAAATAGATAAAGGCGTCACAATGTCTCGGAAAGTTTCGAAAATAGCAGACATCTAAAAGTCCTAACCATCAGTGCGGAAAGATGAAGACAACGTGTTAGATACATCAAAAACGCATAAAAATAGACTATTTCTTGAGCTGTTACATCCTACGAAAAGGCGTAATCATTTTTATAATGGACATTTTAAAGTGACAAGGGTAACAAACTGTCTGGTAGACATATTTATATCTTAAGATCTTAATAAGTTGACCTTGGAGAACGTTGGTAAATGCATTGATTTTAGTTTTAGTATCGTTTCAATGAACTCGGCAGAAATAATGAATGTTCAAAAACCTAACGCTGAAAGTAAATGTCCTTGCTCCATTAACGTCCGTCAAATTGAACTATTGTCCAATAAGATTTTCAATGAACTCCATAAATTTTTTCTCAAGTCTACTGTGTCTTCAATTGAGACCCAACGTACTCATTAAATGGATATTTCTTCAGATGAGAATGACAACATACAGTCGCAAAAATGGTGTCAAAAATATTTACTACAAGCATTAAGTTTGCATTAAGTTCATACTTGTTCTCCCTTCTGTCCCATGATCCCCTTGTTTCCAGGAGCTCCCTGTACTGATGGCGGTCCAGGCTTGAAAAATATGAAGCAAATAACCATAAGTGGATAAATGGGAGGAAGATTGAAGTGAGGGAACTTTTCGGGAATGTCAGTGGTGACTGTTTTATTTAAAGTGATGCCAACGTCAATTTTTTTTGCCCTTTCGTAATCTGTGGAAGGCAAGAGAACATAATCTCTTGGTAAAAGGTTATACACTGCTTGAATCTTTTTTCATTTCAAGCGGGAAAACTTTTTTTTTTCACAATTGTAGAGACTTTTAGGCCACTGTGAAATTTGACCTGTTATCCTTTGTGATGTCAGTTTCTTCAGTAGACTCTCTGAGTTAGCTAAACTGGTGACAGACTAAAGCCTTTTTGCTTTGTTTAGAACGTTCACAACTGAAAGTAGGTAAGCTTCATTTACTCACAAGTCCTTGAGGTCCTGGTTGCCCATTCCGTCCATCTCGCCCATTCGCTCCCTAAAATAAATGAATAAATATGAATAAAAACATTCATCACTCCACTTTTATACCATTTTACGATATCAGGGTAAGGTAACGCACAAAGTATGTACTGACCGGGGGTCCCCTTGGTCCTTTAGGGCCTGGCTGTCCTTTTGACCCAGTCCGTCCTCGCTGGCCTCTCGGCCCACGTCTCCCGCGACATTCACTGGAGCACTGTTGACGACCACAAGAAACAGTATTAATGAAGGCATATAAGTTGTGAGATGTTTTGGTGTGTAGCATCGTCGAGGATTTTTAAAAATTTTGCCGAATTTTGACGATCCTGCAGGGGTAGTGAAAATACAAACAACGACCAATAATATTGAGTATATGTCTAAATAATGTTCAACCCCAGCTGGCAAGAGATATTCCAAGGGTCTGGTACAGGGAAACCCGGCAAACCTCTACCCGGCTCGTCTCAAATCTTCCCGCGGGCTGAGAAACGCGGGTTCGGCAGCTTTAATAATAATGAGGTCTTTCTCGGAGGCTAAAGTAGGAGCAGTAAGTAAAGAAGGCTTTAAAAAAAAGGCAGCGTGCAATCAATGCAACTTTTTAGAGTTCAAAAAGTCGAATGATTCCGATGGCGTTCCAAACATGCTTAAAACTCTTATTTGGCTGAAACGTGTTTGATACTAACTAAGTGAGTAATTTTTAGGTATCTAATTACCACATCATAAGGTATGGTTATCGGCTTGGTCGGTCAACTGTACCCAAATAGAGATTTCCGACTAAAACACATGTCGCAAATCAGCGCATCACATTGTGAAATTAATACATGCGGGTTTCCCTATCTAATGAGCGATAAGTATAGGATAGACTTTGAAGGGTAGAAGGAGAGAATCTACAAAATAAAAGACATTTGTGAGGCAGCATATGTTTTAAGCCATTACAGGGGTCCATACGACTGGGCGTGAAAAATTTGCGAAGAATTTGTAGAACGAACTACGATGAGGTACAATGGGTTTAAAATCGCTTACAAGCTGTGGAGAGTGACAATGAAAGACTTCTTCGGCAGTAGATACATCACGAACACATAGCCGATGATAGAGTTCTTTAGCCAGTGAATTGATGAAAAACGAGGAAAATTCAGATCATGTGTTAGGTTTGACTCATGCGGTGTCAACTCGATACCGGAAAAAAGTAGTTAACTTGCTTTATGTTGTATTCGTTAGAATTTAGTTTTGAAATCGTTGATATGTACTAACAGAAGTTATTTCATCAGAAAGCCATTTTAAGAAAAAGCGGAAAGGGTTAGGGTTTAAATTTGAGAAGGAATCTTCGAGAAAACCTCTTTGGCGGTAAAGCTGTAATATACTTTAATTAATTACTGAAACGCGCTGTCCGGATATTTCACGCTGCGCTTGGCACCTTATAAAATTAAATCCAGAAAAAGGGTTAAACTAGAAAAGAAATTTAAAAAGAACGAGTTAAGTTTGCACGAAGGGCGACTAAGAGTGTGTTCATCTACTTTGCACAATGCAACCCGACTTTACACGGAAAAAGTTAACTACTTCGGTTTCTACTTGAACCGACTGTCTGAAGACATGATGAAAGGTTTGTCCTCAAACAAGAGTATCGAGAATACGACAAAATGTTTTAACAGTTTAGTGCTTTAATAAAGGGCATCAATTTTATCATCTCAGAAGGGCTTTGTGTAAATCGAGAGAAAACAAGGAAAGGAGATGAAACTTGGCCTTGTAAAAGCTGCCCAACTTTTTGTTGAAGAGTTCGAAAAAAATCGGGTTTTAGTGATGAAACCAAACTTGTTTTTTTCGATCACGCTATAACTCATAACGCCATAAAGGAGACAATTGCAAGGAAAGAAAGAATGAAATCCTTATTGTGAACAGGTTCTTTAACTTGATTTTCTCATTTTTATGTTTGTGAAGAAAACACCCAAATTACATAATATCCAAATAGATGTATCATTAACTGACGAACAAAGTTCAAACTCCCACAGTTTTCTATGTGACCTCGATCAAACAAAACGTGACGAGTCTTTGCCAGCATCGGAATTTGTTTAGAAAGAAATGCTATCAATAATGTTTGTAGTCTGCGGGTTTGCGTAATGTTGTTGTTGTTGTTGTTGTTGTTTTTAAATTCGTGAAATTTACTTCATTTTGTAATAAAGAGAAGCCATTAAACTTGAGCGTTTTTATTTGCTTATAGGGAGATTTCATTAAACTATGAGTAATGTCCGTGTTCTGACTTACCTCACCACTCGGGCGTTTTTCATTTTCTTTTCCCGAGCCCGAACTTTTCTTTTTCTTTCCTTCTCCGCCACATTGCACGTAGTAATATTTTTCCTTATCTTGAAGGATTCTGCATTTCCCCTGGTGCGGAAAAAACATCACAAAACAAATGAAAAGCCGCAAGGAAAATAAATGAGAAAATTCTCAGATTCGCAGAGTAACTTTCAAAATGTTTGCTCTTTGTTATCTTTCTTTAAACCATGAATTTTCTTTGTTTTTTTTTTTTTTTTAACATAGGAAAGCGAAACATTTGTGGTAAACAAATAGAAATCACATCTGTTGTCTTGCGAAATTCACGTTTCCAGTTGTAACATTTCTCTCGGTCAGACAAAAAGCATTTTAAAAACAAAATGGATTATTTCCTTTTGCCCGGCGTCCTGTTTAAGGAAATATACCGATAAATATTGCATATTCTATTACATAATGTTTTATTACCAATGATATGAAGATTTAAATCCGAATTGTACTGTTAATATTATTCTACTGTTACCACATCCGCTATCACCCGTCAAATTCTGATTTGTAAAGGACATATTTGGTTTAAGGATATTTTATACAGTTGTATGTATACACACAGTTGAGAGATGAATATAAGAACTTTTTAACAACTAATGATCATATTATTTTTAGTTTGCCACGCAATATCATTGTTGATAAAGCCTGCTTTAATTCTGGGTGGCTATCAGTAACCAATATCTAGCGAGACTGGAGAACTGATTTCATTAAGTTCAGGCCATTGACAACTTTGAACAACAACTTGTCTGTGCGTTAACTGAGAAAACATTCTATCACGACACATGAATAAAGCTAACTCCCCGGCCTATCGCCAATGAATCTCCGAAGACAAATGTAACCCTCTTTATTAAGTAAGCAACCCTTAGTTTTTGTTTTGATGTCAGATAAAGCGCGTACGATAAAATAATACACCTCTCCGGTACCCATTCGACCTAACATCTTCAAAACATCTTAAGATCACCTCTTTCCTTAGTCCTGCATTTGATTTCCAGTAAACAACCCCTTTCATAATCGCTTTTTCAAATAGTTTTACCTTTTCTTTGTTGGATTTAGAGTTTTTCACAGCTTTCGACTCGCGCACTGATTCCGCTTCGTTCACAAAACATGCCACAGCTATCACAAAAGCAATAAAGATAATCGAGAAAAACCATTGTAATCTGCACAAGCCAACTTTGCCTCCTCTTTCACGCATGCTGAATGGACCTCTCCTTTACAAACGAGCGACGCTTGCCGAAAATTAGCTTTTTACTTCTTTCCCTTCTCGTGACTAACAGGAACAAGCTAAAAATGACTTTACCCCGATCGATTTTATGTTACCCTTGAAGTCAACTTTGACCAATAAAATCATAACATAACAACTGGTGGTACGTCGTCCGTCATCACTTGCATCAGGTTATTTCCAATTGCGACATAAATTCCACCTATCTTTCTGCTATTCGCCGTTTGAGGTGAAAAATTGTCGTTTCACGGCGAGTTTACGCACGAAATGAATAGTATCTCCCTGCAGTAGTTTTTCTGGAATTCACTTCTATAGGAATTTTTGTAGGGATTTTCCCTGCGGTGGAGGGCGTTTTCAGAATCTCTCCTATTGAGCTCATATGGGTCTCTCTTTCCGATGACGGCAGGAATAATAACCTCCCTGGATAAAAAAACCACTGCGGATAGCCACAGAAATGCAGGGAATTAACCGTAAATTTCCAATTTGTTGTTAATTTGGTTATAATCCGTTCAGGAAAACTTTTTATGTAAGTTGTTTTGAAAACACGCCAGCTTGGTAAAGGAAACAAGCACACTGCATAATGCAAAAGGACTGGAGCGAGAGATTAGACGTTTCCTGAGATTCTACAACACTTTTACCATTTTCTACCTTGTAAGAAATCCTAATTCGTATTTTCAGGAAAATAAAAACACAAAAATTACGTCTCTAAAATCTCTAAAATCGTGTAAAAATGGAGACCACTCTTAAGTCTCGCAACTTTACTAATCATATTAATCGTGGGAGCTGAAACATCTAAAAAATTCCATAACTTCCGACTATCCCTAATTATGAATACAACTACATGGGAAATGTTCTATTTTTGCAGATAGGTTATGTTGTGCAATGTTTCTGCTCGTTGAAGAACTAAAACCTCTATACTATACTATACTAGCAAGGCTTTCCGTAGACAAAGCAAATAATTTCTGAGCGCCATTTTTATCTTTATTCGCTCTCAAGTACATGTAGTGTCCTTTTTCCTATCTATTTATATATCAATGAAAGAAGAAACTCTTTAGAAAGGATTTTTAGACGAGTTCAGACAATAATTGAGTTAACGTTTATACATAGAGCTGTTTTTATACAATTTCCTCTCTAGTTCAAATATAAGAAGATGAGTCGTGACCTGTGGGAAGTTTCCTTAAATGCGTGCAAACATTAAGTTAAATTGCAAAACGAGGTCGTTGTAAAAGTCAAAGGTTCACAAATAACACCTTTTCAAAATTGAATGAACGTTTCAACACCAATTATAGAAGACACAGATGAAATTTTTAGAGCTGAGAACATAAAAATCACTTGTACAACGTTGAATAGATCAGATCGAATTGACCGTGTTCAGATCTCCAGATCTGCATGATTACATTGCATCTATGCAAACGTTTTATTCATACTAGCTATTAACTAGGTCTTAGTATAATGCAATCATTACCAGAACCTCGGAAAAAAAAACAACATTCTTATGCTGTTGACTCACAAGACGCTTTTGACATTGCTGATCCAAGCAGCATGCAGGACGCGTACGTGTCAAAGTATATCGCTTGTATCACCACGGAGTTCTTTGTCTCACGGTCTTATTGAAACAAAAAGACCTTCTTTATTCCACAACCGAGCGCTAAATTCATCATCTTCCTTATTCAGTAAGTCATCATAAACGGTTAAGAATATATGAAAGTCATATATTTGAACTGCGGATAAAGACGTGAATGAAAGTGATCCTCGCAGTAATGTGCACTACTTAGGCAGCAGTGAAAATAAGGCCATTCACGTCTTTATCCGCAGTTCAAATATATGACTTTCATATATTCTTAACCGTTTATTCATCACTTCACGGGTTTATTTAGAACCAACATCATGACCAGCTCCCAGTTGGCTTGTTAGCTCATTTGGTAGAGCGCTGCACCGGTATCGCAGAGGTCATGGGTTCAAATCCCGTACAGGCCTGAGTTTTTTTCAGGCCTTATTTTCACTACTGCCTAAGTAGTGCACAGTACTGCGAGGATCACTTTCATTCACGTCAGTAAGTTATCATGTTGGTAAATATTTAATTGTTGATAGTTTATAGTTTATAGTTTCACATACGTTTGGAATTTCTCTATATTTCAAGATAACTCAAGTTCTATTCACCCCATATTTTACTTATTGTTCAAATGGTATTGCCTTCGATTCCCTTCAATAAACTTACTTGAAAATCAAAGCTGACTTTGTGTTCTACCCGAATGTAGGTTTCTCTCTGTGTTTATCACCCAACTTTGAATTTATACGAGAAGTGTCCAAAATACTATTTACATATCACCGAGAGAAGACAATCTTTAGAAAGGACTCTTAGACGAGTTCAGACAATAATTGAGTTAGCTTTTATAAAAAGAGCTGTTTTTATACAATCGACTCGCTAGTCGAATTATAGGAAGATGAGTCATGACCTCTGGGAAGTTTCGTTAAATGCGTGCAAACATTAAGATAAATTGCAAAACGAAAGCGTCGTAAAAGTCAAAGATTCACAAATAACATCTTTTCAAAATTGAATGAATGTTCCAACACCATGTATAGGAGAATTTATTTTTATCTATTTCCAATTCGGATCGATTACCAAAAATTGCGTTTTCATCCATTTATTTTTGTACAACAGAGTGAGCAGTGAGATACCCAAATCGAGGCAAACCCAAAAATTTGTACAAGGACGATGTTTTGGATAATGTGGATCCAATTTGCTCAAGAGTTACTCCTTTTGGCGCAAAAAGTCTTGAATGAATTTTACTCGTTTTGCGTTGACAAGAACGAAATTTTTAAAAATGAAGCCATTTTGAAATAAATTAATCAATTTTGATGTTTAAACGTATTTTTAAACGCTATATTTCTCATAATGACACCCAAAACGAGTGGAAATAACATCACAGAAGGTGACCGGATACATAATTATTTTATTTCTCCCAAATTAGCGGAAAACAGAACATTCATTTCAGTTTCAAGGCTGTTCCTTTTCCTCTAGACGCCTTTTTGCTGAAAGCAGTTTCTTTAAATTAGCCAAATTCCAAGAATCATGAGATAAAATTAGCCGCCCGAGACTAGGTTAAAAGGTGTACACAAAGCTATTGATCTTGTCTGTGTGAACTTGCATATCTTGGCAACTGAAAGAATATCTGCGGTTTCCGCTACAGAGTATTGAAGAAACCCGCCAAAACAGAACATAACAGGGGAATCTTTCTCTAACCAAAAGGATGTAAATTGAGATCTTCATCACCTATGATAAAACAATTTGCTTACTTTCGGAGAAATTTCTGAAATTGACTGAGTTATACGGCAAAACAAACTGAAATATTAGTCTGACAAGCTGCGTTCATGGTCCTTGTAGACTAACTAACCCCTCTCACGATTCACGTTTCTACACTAGTGACGCGATATCTGAACAGAGTTCATGTGAACCCCGGAAAACAACCGACACAGACTCTGCACAACGCACGAAATTCATGAACCCAGTAAAAGCAAAATGTACGTTCGATCCGGCCGAATAGGACGATTTTGCATTTACTGAATGTCAGTACACAAGCACTAACCAAGCCATATTGCAGGGAAACAAGCGTGTCTTTTCTGAAGTGTGGTAGAAGTTCGTGTAGACATTTCCCACCAACATTTTTCGCGAAATTTTCTAAAATTTAGCCATTAATCCATAGGTCACTTTTCCAGAAAGGAATAATCTCGGTTCACACGCGAGTAAATGCCTTTTTGAAGTAAAGTTTGAAGTGGAAATTTAACTGAAACAATAACAAAAAGTGTGTTCTTAGAAAATGATTCTTTAATTACTTGGGTTTGCGCGCCGATCCTAATTGAATACTGATGCAATGAAGATGTAGATGATGTGAGGGTTCTTTTAATGACAAACACATTGTACAATCTATTTTCATTAGCGGTGTCTGACTACACACTACTCGATTTTCACTGATTTTCTTTCATTTAGCGAAGCGGTGAAACCGCATAAAAAAACAGAACAAAACAAAACAAAACAAAAATACAGTGATTTCCTATAACATGGCCTTTAATAAAGTTATGGTTGGCTTAAAAAAATTCACCTCATCAAATGCAAAGCTGTACGTTTACTACACGTTGCTCAATTTTCTCGAATCATTTTTTCGTTCAGCGATGCAGTAAAACTTCATATAAAATATAGGCGCACGTAATCACTTGCAAAACAGCAGGGAAAAGGGCGGTGCAGTGATCTTCATTTAATTAAATTAATTTCAGTATAGTTATTGTTGTGTGACTGAGAACATACTATACACGCATCTCCAAATAAAATATAACTGTGAAAAGAAGAAACGAAAAAGACGGATTTTCAACAATTCTTAAAATACATCACGATTTTCACTTAGCGCCTTGTTCATCTGAATATGTTTACTCAAATTCTTAAATTAAAACAATCTCGTTTCCGTTTTATAACAACTTGATAGACGTAGTTTTTGAAAAACCGCACAAAAAGCCTTTCCGTAGTATTTAGCAAGTTGCGAGTCGCAATGGTACTATTAACTCCTAATCCTATCGTCAGTGTAAAGTTTCCCATACTTAGATATGATGCAGTTGAATTTTCAGTAGAATCAACCCTTCAGGGATACCCTAGAGACGTAACCCGCTCCTAAATCAAAGCCTTGCGACTAGTCTGAAAGTCATTTGTAAAAGATAATGAACTGACGCGTAAATCTTGCTGTCAAGAAACAAGAGACCACCGTGTTTGCTATTTTGAAACTGTTATTGCCATATGCTTCTATGATAGATTTTTGGCTCTACTCATCTTGAGCAAGAACGCAAAACTGGGCCTCTTTCTTACAAAAATTATTCACTCTTAAAACTCTCTTGATGTCCAGAAATGTAACCCTTCCAAGTTGTGTACCATACGTTTCTATTTCCAAATAGTATAGGGTTTATTTGAGGGCCCATGAATGTAGGACCAAGTTACAAATGAAAATAAGAGAAATGCTTAAAAAATCGGAAAAACTCAATTTGCTTCGATTAATGTCAGATCCCGGCACGATTTTTGTAACTCATCAGTTGCATATGCCCACAGAAACGAAAAAATACCATGGATAAAGGGGTAGTTGATTCTTTCTACGTGTGTTTTCTAAACAGTCTGGCGCCAGAGGTTAAACTATCACTTTGGCAGACAAACATTAAGATAAATCGTAAAAGAGGTTATTGCTCATCGTGGTGGTAAGTAATAGTAAACTCTTAAATCGCTCGTCTCACGATGTAGTCAATTGAGATGTAGATCGCGACGTTTCGACTGCTTACCACTTGTCTTCATCGGGCGATGAGGTCGACTGCTCACGCCCTATCGTTTGTATCACGGCGATCTAATGCGATTGGCGGATTTCGATCCCCATCTTTCTGGTGACTTCTGATTTTCCAAGAGGTCTAACTCCAAGTTGTTCCCTTGGCAGTTTGCTGTCGTACCGGTCTCCCGTTGTGTTTCTTGATCGTTGGTATCAGCTTCAGGAATTTCGATTCCGTCATCCCTCTTGACGCTATCAGAGTGAAGTTCTATGTGGATAGCTTCTTTGACTCTTCTGGTGTACCAATGTGAGTCTCGATCAATAAACTTTACTTCGTTCCAAAGCGGGGATGATAGGTCTTGTTAGCGTGTTCAGAAATGGCGGAGGTCTGGGTACGGGCCAAACGTATATCCCCTCTCGTGTTCTTTCCTCCTCTCTTACATAGGTCTTCCTGTTTCGCCTAATGTAGATTTTGCCGCATTCACAGGGAATCCTGTAAAGCACGCTGTCCTGTCTAGCTGGATTGATAATGTCCTGTGGTCGTACTAAATGTAATCTAAGTGTCGTGTCGGACTTGAATACTGCGTGGATGCCTTGTTGTTGAATGCAGCGACGAAGAGACTCTGATGCACCTTTTACATAGGGAAAAACCACTGTGGACTTGAACTGCGTCACAGGCTCTCTACTTGTGGAGGAGCTTCTCGTTTTTGTAACCTTCTATACAAAGGAGGAGAGATAACTGTTAGAGACAAGAAATGATGACAAATGTTTCTTATTGCGGGCTCCCCATGGCTGCAACCTCTAGCTGTTTGTAGATCGAACCGTTGTACTGGAAGTATGTGGATCTAAATACGAAATCTAAGAGGTCCACATCTGAGCAGGTGTTAGTGTCGTGCGGTCTGTAGGGCTTAAGTCATTCTCTAACTTTCGTCGTGCGGCCTCTCCTGCACCCTCTATGGGTGCCTTGATAAACAGTGACTCCAAGGAAGGACACCATGGCCGGGCGAAGCGTCTCGTGACAAAATCATCAGTCATCTCTAAGGGAAAGAAACAGGTAACGCGGAAAATCGACCTTATTGTCTGAAAAAGATAGAACTAGGAAACTAACAACGTTTCTGATTGGAAGTCACAAAGACAAATAAAATCTTAAAGAGACAAGTCAAAAACGGAGTTCTAGCATTTCTATTTTTTAAAAAATTAAAAGAAAGTCTCAACTAGGAAATATACTTGGACCAATTTTTCTGGTTTTCATCGAAGAATATGAACACAGTGCTCATTTGTCGTTCGCGCATCTCTCAACTTTACTTCAAGTATTATTTTGACTCATGGTCAGCAGCGGAAGATATAATGGCTTACTTGCTTGTCAACAATCCCCCTCAAAAAATAATCACATTTACTTGACTGTAGGTTTTGTTTGCATAAAAAACTAGCATTATTTCCGGAAACAGAAGGTTACCAGTCAAGCTTGCTAATTTTCGGAGCGAGCTTCGAACATCAGTGTACTGCAACAAAAGATTCGCTTATTTACGTCCCCAATTAATTGAACCACAGTTTCACAGTTTCTGTCATTACACACAAGAGGAAAAGTTAGCGCAGATTTTATTTAAACAACCGACCATACAACCGAGATTTTAATAAAGATATAGGACATGTTCGCAAATGATATTTTTGAACACTATTTCGGCAGATTTAAGGAATCATTTACCATTGTTCGGACCAAAATCAGCCGCTACTTCTTATACTGATTTCAACAAATTAACTTTATTGTGAGAAACTTGGTACCGAAGACGATGGAACAAAAAGGGCAAAATTTAACACACGTGTAGCATGCTTGAAACTAAAAGCATATTTCTGGCTTCAAGACTTCGTCTGGGAGACATGAGCTACTTCAGAAAAGAAAAAAAACTTATCAAAATGTCGCAATACGATACCTACAAGGTTCGAAACAACAGGGGTATAAAAGGGAATTATAGAGATATAATTTAAAGCAATATCATAATAGACATATTGTTGAATATAGAATATCGAAATTAAAACCTTGCACTGAAGATGGTCACTGGGAAACCATCTAAAGCACACTGGGAAGAAAAAAGTAATCCACTTAAGCGCCACGTTGAAACGGCTTTAAATAAACTTAAAAGTTAGGCGACTTAGAAGAAATATCACACGTAATACTGGAAATTTTTTTAAACCTATTTTAAAACTTCATGCTTTTATTTACAATTATTTCCTCTGCAACGTCTACTTAAACAATTTTGCTGCATAATTTTTACAGGTTTAGAACGATCCCTGAAATGAATTTTGACTGTGCCCAGGACAGGACAGGAAACACTTTGAACCTAGCTGAAGGGAAAATAAAACTGATGTTCGTTTGCTTTGTGATTTTAAAACTTGAAAAGTAAAGACATTAAAAACATGATTTACAACACGCGATCATCATATGTACTGCCTCCATTTCAGTTTGAAAATTGAATTTATTGAAGGTCGTAAAAAATGAACCGGAAACCATATTTATCGGAAATACATCAGTGATTTTTCGAACTCAAATGAAAAAGACATATGATCTACTTGTTCTAATATCTGTCTTATAAAATTACAGTCGAATGAAAGCCTTAATCTTATTGTAGGCAGTTACAAAACTCTATGAATACCAAAGAAACGACACATTGGTTTTGTAAAAGCTAACAGATAATAAAAATGCTATTTCTTTTGTTCCCGTGAGTTGGTCTTTGTATTCACGACAAAACCACCCGATCAACGAGGTTCCTATTTACAAAGGATGCCTATGAAAGATGTCCTTGTTTCGAAAATTACATACTATTCAATACATGATAAGTATCTTCCTATGCAAATTAAAAAAGTTTCTGTACCTAAGTAAGAGAAGAAACGGTTTCTGCGAGCACGTTTAACGCGCGCGGAAACGCGCCGGTTGAATTGGTTTACTTTGTGCTGGCGTGGATACCTCACTTCATCAAAACCTTCTTTAGCCGAACCGTGAAGGAAAATCGTAACCGAATATGTCACTCAGAAAACCATAATTTCGTAGGCGAGATGGAGAAAAATGTCTAATCTAGTGTGTAAACACTGCACTATTCTCTCTCTCATATTTCATATGAATTTTAATTGATTTAATGAACCAGGATCAAACTGATAACTTTTTTTTTCTATTCACTGCATTCTGGCCCATGAAAGTCCAAGTTCCAACAATTTTCCGTTCGCGCCATTCAAAGATGGCTTTCTAAATTTTGAGCCGTGGTCTGTAGCGTTTGTAAGATTAACCTGAGATCAGGCTCCTTTATATGAAATAAATAAAAAAAAACAAAAGGTAACAGAACTACAAAAAGTGTCGCAACGGGATTTAACTCGCTGTTCAAGGCTCAGAGAACCGTTTCTTGAAAGTACCGGTAACCGGTAAACATTAAACAAAATTTGAGAGCAGTAAAGAAAGTCTCATCTCAAAAAACCGTTTTATTCCTTCTATCCTCGCGATTATTGTTATCAATTATTGTGCGAATTTCAAAACTATCGACATCTCTGTCTGCTATGAAAACGCGACCAACAATAGTGAGCTTTTCGGGCAAGTTTTTGACAAACGGGCCCCAGGTTCCCCAGTTATGTGGCCGTTTTTTCCACCAAGGAGCCTGGTTCGGGTTACTTTAGAATTGCGTATTGGACGATATGTGCTTAATTTTACAATTTTTTTGTACGAGTGCAGTTGTGACTTTGTGGTTGCCAGTGTGAGTAGAGCCCGAGTTAAAGTTCTACTTTCGCCTGTAAGTAACACCTTTTACGCAAGCTATTTTTGCAGCGCGAAAGAAGTCAGAAATCAGACTTTAAGAGTTCAGTGAAGGTTTCAGGCAGATGAGAGAAATCAGTACTCTAAATCAGATCCTGTGCGTCCATGTAACTACATGCTATTCCTCGTGAGCTAAAAAATATGTTTCCTTGTCCCACAGTCGGCACGACGAAAACGATTTCAGTATATCTTTATTCCGCGACCAACTGAAACTCAACATTTTACTATCTTACCTCTTACTCTACTTACTCAAACAAAGCTTACCTAATAACCGATCCCAGCAGCGTGTGGAACATATTGATGGCCAAGCTCACCGCATATCTTTTTTTGCAGCTCAGGAGTTGAGCGTCCGAGCGCGAAACCAGACAAGTTTTAAATAATATATTACGACAATTTTTGCCTTTACTTGAATTCAAATCGACTCAAAATTATTTAGTTCTTTGTGATTTAAACTGAGCAAAAGTTTATATTCTCTTGAACTTTTGTTTCCACAATGCAAAAAACAATAAAGAAAAAAAATAATTATACTTTTCTGAGTGATTTCTTTGAGATGGCTTAGCAAGTCGCTAAGAAGCCTTAATAATTGAAATTACAGATTTTCTGTCTCGCTTTTCCAGTTTTGGTAAGCTGCTGATTCTCCATGTGCAAATTTACACGATCCACGCTCAATAACATAGCCCACGCGCGATGTCAGACGGCACGTGCGAGAACCTCAAAACATTGCGTGTTTGCGTGCCTCAGTCTCTGTGACCCTGCTATAACAGTATGGGTGAGGGTTTTAGCAAATTCGCCAGTACTGAGAAATATTCCGCGCATGTGATGATGCACAAGGAAAAATTCTGGGAAAAAATACTTAATTTTCACAAACTTTTTGTCTATAACATCCATTACAACATTTTTCTGCCAATGAAAACATGTTCAACGAAAAACATTAGAAAACGAAAATGTGAAGCATGTTTTCATTGATTTCATTTTCGAAAACGCGTCATGTGTTTTCAATATTCGATCTATTTTTACAGATTTAATCTCTTTCAACTTGTTTCTAATGGCAAGATCTTTCTGCTGATGTTTACGTCCTTAATACACACCAGCTGGAAAAATCGGTTTATTTACCATCCATAAATGGCAGTTTCACTTAAATCTTCCGAAAAAGAAAAACACTCTGGTAAATTTACATACGATATCAAGTTTGAATTGGAGAAAATTATTCCTGGCGGTTGTGTGAGCGAGGGACAGCTTTGTTCTTTACGCAAGTCGACGAAAATCGGAAATCACCTTTTTTCGGCGCAATAAGCTGATTTAGACGGGTAGAGAACATTTCAATAGATCATTTACCGGCGTCTACAAGAAATTCAAAAAGGTTGTAAATTGACAGCCATTCTCCGTTTTTTTCTCTTTTTAAGACGAGCTATGAACGAAAGCGGCAGGTCCGAATACCATGTAAGCCAACAAAGTTTGGGTCCGAAAAAAACCACGTAAATATGGGCCACTTTGTTACAGACAAAAACAATTATTTGATACAATTCTCCCGCTGTTTATTTCATAAACAAGGTCGCAATTTCTACTCTGATTGGCCAGAGTTATATCAGCGTGTTATTTCACATCGACGCAGTACATAGACAAGCTATTTATTACCGCATAAAGCAACAAAACTCAATTTAATCGCCACATTAATTTCACACGCGAAGTGAGTGCGATTCAAAATTAACAAATAATCCTTAGCATCAGAAAAAAAACTACCTTGGCAGGAAGGAGAGCAGAAAGGACACCAGAATACCGCGATAAAACTCTACTGGAGTTATTAAGCTTTCTTTTCTACATATGAAGTGTGTTCTTTTTATCAAGACATAAAAATGTCATTATTTCGGCAAAAAGGCAAACTGCAACACTGGCGATTTACAAGAAAACGCCATTTAATTAAATTACACCGCGGACACTATGCTGAAAGGCACAAAAAACCCTGAAAACTAAGCCGTTGGAAAATATTGAAAATCCACACTGTTTTTTTTTTTCGAGAAAAAAATCAGCAAGAAAATCACATTTGATTTCAACTAGTTTAGAATCACTAAAAGCTTTGAAACAACGCACTTGGCGACTTGTCTTAGGCAATAGAACCACCAGGAGAACGACAAAACGGGTTTTTTTCTTATTACTATCTCACAGGCGTTTCAATGCAGCTGGACAAAACCACGTGTTTTAAAACTGTAGCAAAATAAAAGTTCCATCTTTTTAAACAATTCGTTCGACTTAAAAAAAACTTGGACCACGACAAGCAAAAGAAGTTAATACGAAAAACACTCGAATAGCTCTCGCATATCGATTTAAATGCTTTGGTTGAGTTTGAAAATAACCACGAGCCAAGCAATTGGAACTAACAGAAAAGCAGCTGTAGTTACATATATGTAGATCTCCTAGCGCATTTGACCACGGAGTGAAAGAGAACCTTATGAAAGTTTAATTTTAGCAAGCAGTTGACTCAAGTTATTCCATGCTAATGTTTTCCACTCAGAATTAAAAGCGATAAATCTATGGCAACGAAACCTCGCTAAAACCAATGCTAAACTCCGCCAATGCTGAACATTGCTGGAGCTCCGAGCGTTTTGTGGCGCTAGGTAACGTTGTGTCACTGAATGGAATCTCGACTAAAACCATCGTGTTTCTCTTTGAATTTACTGCAACGATCTTATCTAGTCCCAGACCAACACAAAAGCATCGACTTTTTAAAGTAACGTGACGCTTTTGCGATGTTCTTAGAAATTTCGATTCAAGAACGTGAAAAGCGCTTCTAAAAATTTGAAAGAGAGACGAATTTACGGCCATGGAACGAGAAAAAAACATTACACAAAAGTTCATTAAGTATCGTACCAGAAGTTCGGTGGAGCGATAGACTCGATCATGATTGGTTGGCACGCAGAGACATTTAATTGTTAACCGTGCAAACTCGCGCCGCCATTGGACAAAAACACTTGTGTTTATGATCCATTGTCTTATCGGCCGTTACAGGTGAATTGTGCCATTGTAATGTTGGTAATTTATAGTTAGCGCCAGAAAGGAAGCTCTTTCACTCATTCGCTTGTGAGCGAAACAACGGTCGCGCCAAGAGTACGCTACAGGATTTGGAGGTAAAAAATATATCACCGGCGAAATTTTAGAGGTATTTAAGGCCATAAATTCGTAAACAATTAATTTTCTAAGCGTGAACCTACTTAAAAGCGACAGTATCGTGGGATGTAGCTGGTCTTAGCTTATTTACGACTGCTTATTTCCTAGGACTGCTATAAGCCCCTGCAGATTTACGCAAAATGTTCAGCAACGAGAGTACGGACGAGAAACAATTGCAAGACTTCAGAAGTCGTGAAATGAGAAGTCGTGTACGAAATTACAAAAAACAGATGAAGACGCTGGAATATTCACGGCTTCGTTCGCTGGTTCCTTCTACAGCCTGCCGGCCTCGTGTCAGCAAGGTACGAAACTTTTATGTCAGGCCTAGATTGCTAGCTTCTATCACTCATAAAAAAAATTTAAAGACCAACTCACTGTTAAAACTTATTTTTTTTTAGATTGAAGTAATAGAGGAGGCGATCAAGTACATCGCGTTTCTCCAAGCTACTCTGAGCTCTCGCTTGGAAGAAACCAACGAAAGTAAGTTTGAAAGTGAAAAACCGCCGGAAATCCATCGCATTGAATCGTGCGCACATTTTAAACTTGAGTGATTTTTTTCTCTCGCAGACAGTAACAGTCAAGGGGCAGAAGAGCGGACAGAGAGCGAAAGAAAACCGAAAATTCTCAGGCAAAAAAGACAGCGTTTCGCTTCATATATGATTAAAACCCAAAAACACACCGTACCAGCGCGACGAAAATTTTCAAGTAAGTCTGCAGAAATCTGTGTTTTTCTTTCCGTTGTTTGAGAAGTTGAAACCTGGGGACTTTGCGCGTGCTTACAGCGCGTTTGGGCCGAGGATTTGCGCATTCGAAACTAAAATTTCGAGGATAAAAATTGGGTGATTCGTTTTCTTCATCCGGTAGTTGGGTTGGAAAATGCAGCTGCACATAAAAACAACATATGTCCCTTTGAGGCTCACAGCACCTGGCATTTGCTACAAAATAAAGTTCCCTTGCGTTTTAAATAAATCGCTCCAAATTCTACCAAAAAGATCCTAGCTTAAAAGCTAGCTCAAAATCTACGCTTTGAAAAATGTTTCCTCAGTTTCCTTGAATTTCAAGGTAAATTTAGACAAGTTCACTGCCGTCTCTAAGTAACCAATTCTGGCTAAGGACGTATTCCAACCCTCGAACATGGAAATAAATATTCCAATATTATATTATAACCTTTCAACTTATTAAAATAAAATCTACAATTTACATATCACTTCGAAAGGAAATTACGGCCTGTCTAGTGAATTTTCTCCAACGCAGCTACGGGGTTGAAATAAAAATTCCCAACCCGCACGTGAGGGATTTTTTAAGGGGGTATCAACTTTGCCAATGAAAAGAAACGAAGAATAATGCAATTAAGATTCAGCAGCACCCTGGGAAAATTTAGAGAGTACAAAATATTAATACGCTCATTTATTACACATTATCTTGTCTGAAGAGTAAACAATTTCTTGCTATTAAAAATGCGACATTAGAAAGCTTTTATCTATTTTAAAAATGTCTCTTTCTTTTAATTTTTTTCAGGACAAAAGACAACAGAAAGCGAACAGCCAAGATAGAAGAGCCATTGTGTGTAACAACGGTGGAAAATCGAGTACGCAAGAATAAAACTGGAAGTTATATAATAAAAGCTGCTCGCTTGAGATGGAACATTTTTTCCCAGCGCTGTGCAGCTCACTTCAGTGCTGATGTACTGATTGGTTTTGAATTTAATTGTAGCATTTGCGTAGCTAAACCTCAAATTTAAATACATCGTGCGAAGATGCAGGGCCGAAAGTCACTGTTATGGAAGTAAGCGCCGAAAAGTACAAAACACGTTAGGGAAAAAACTGTTGAAGTTTATGCTTGTAAAACGAAAACCAGGAAAAAAAGATTTTTAGTATCCCTAAATCTAATAACTTCCTAAGACTTCCTTTTCAGAAGAGCTCTGAAAAAACCTTCAGAAAATTTTTCTTTCGATTACTTTTCTACGTAAATGCAAATGAAAGGAAACTGAAACAGACCGTCACGTGGTGAAATTTTTTTTCGTGTGTGTCACAACGGTGTGTGTGAATGTGTCAAAAGTTTTGCTAAAAGCTGACACCGACAATCATTTCACATAAGCTTGCTGTTTTTTAGTTTTGATTACGGTCTCAAGAACTTATCAATGATCACTTCTGGTCCATCTTCCACAAGCTGAAAAAAAAAAATTCAAACTTCTGTTCCGCAACTAGCTCAAGTGGGTTACAATTTTGCTTTCCGAAAGGAAGTCTTAAGAACGGCCAATGCACGCTGAAACATTAAAACACATCATTCATTAGCTGGAAAATTCTCCTGTTATAATTTTATTTAAGAAGGAAGAGGGAGGGAAAATAACAAAGACGAAACATTCGAGATGGTTGTTCAGTCAGTTTTTCCCCTTTTCCTTTTAAAACAAACGGAACTCGAAACACTGCAGCGGAACTAATGTATTTATAGCTATCTAAGGCAAAGACATAATAAAATCTTTGAGGCATAACGAAAAGAGCGTTGTCAATGTTATATGCTGACCTAACAAAGAGCTTGCGTATCATTAACTTACTTTTTCCTTTCCACGAGGTCTTCGCAGTAAGAATGATTTCTTTTTCGGTTTATTACGTCGATTTATTACCGTTTTGATTTTATGAGTTTCTAGTTTCGAGGTTTCCCTTTTTCGGCGTTTTAGTATTAAAATAAACTCACCACAAGCCAGGCCTCTGCAATTTTTTAAAGAGACATCAAACTTCTCGACTCAAAACGAAAAACTCACCAGATTTATAAAATTCACTGAGTTAAGATCAAAACAATACAAAGGTCTTCAAACGATCAATAGGACAGACATCTCCGTTCTCTTCGTTTAAGACGAAGTCAATTTTCTCGAGAAAAAATATCGTAAGTGTTGATAAAAACGCGTTAACATCGCAAAAAGCGCGTGTTCAAACCAAGCCGATTTTTTCAGAACGATGGTGCGCGCGTGTTTATAAACGCGTTTAAACCGCAATTCTAATCGCGAGTGAACACGACAACACGTTTTGAGCCGCCGGTTTACAAGAAGAAAACGCCAATGCGCGATAATTTGCAGAGAAACATGCGGGAATAACACATGATCATGATGCCAATATAATTCTTGTTAATAAGTACATGAGAAAGAGGAACTATGTCGTGTAAAGAACCTCTTTAAAAATCATTCAGAACCAGAACAAATACCAGGCGCAGAAAACGAACACAACTGAACAGTCTTTGACCAAAATTTTATTTTAGAAGCCACAATTACCTTTCCTTGGAGGAGCACTTCTGAACAAAGCTTAAACTATTTGTTGCAGTAAACGATAGGAAAGTAACTAAAAAGTCAACGAAGTTGTAAACCCCATCAACTGCAGACTTTGGTTTCGACTCCACTTCTCAGATTCTCCAGAATGCAATCAGATTCACAGTCACGTGACAATCTTCCTGTCACAGGTATGTTTCGTTTTTGATTCATTACCAGACTTCCTCATCCACCGCCTGGAAAATTCCGGTCTTCACTCACTTGAACCTCTGGACAATGACGGCATTTAAGAGATTGGCTTCAGAGAGTTTCTGCGTTTCATCCGATAGCTCTTTGTTAGGGAACGTCGTCATAAGAACAAAGCTCTGCGTTGCCATTTGAGGCCTTGATCTGTGTATCAGGCGTGTTTGGTTAAGGAAAATTAACCCTTTCACTCCCAAGATCTCATAAGTAATTCTCCTTACTGTCTGCCATACAATTCTTAGTTCGGAGAATTTGGTATCGAATCAACAAATAATCCCCTGATTGATATTTTTCTTCATTTGCATCATTTGTTTACTTAACATCATATCATTTTGATATTGTAAGGAGAAATTCTGTCTTGGTCACTCATGGAAGTTAAAGGGTTATTTCTTTGACTCTCAAGGGCGATCAGTGTCTCTCAAAGATCCCGTTACTACATCAAGAAACGAGAAAAAAGGGGATGAGAAACCTTAAGTCACTATATTACAAGGAGTCATACAGCAATCTACAACACGACGCTGCTGCTAACCTAGCCGAAGAACTCTTTGTTTGAATCTCGAAATTCAAGCTCTGAACAGACTGGCAGATTATTAGTCGCAAAGTTTGACAAAATCCAACTGCGGCCTAGAAGATCTGGCTACGATTTGTAAAGTCTGTTGACTCAAAAGTTGTTTTCTTATCTGTGCGATCACGTGGTTGTCGCTCAGTTTTGGAAAAGAAGAAATCTAGCAGGCATCAACGTGTCCATAAAGAGATAAAAGAGAATTCTCGACTGGGGAGTATTGAATTAATGTTTACCAAAATTTTCAGGAACAGATACGCGTAACCATTTAGTAGATCTTATAATGTTATAGTATATTCTTGACCAAAGGATACGCACAGATAAACTTCCGAATATCTCCAACTGTATGTGAGTGGTTGAATTTTGAGACCATACTGCAAAAGAAAACATTTCCGTCAGAAATTTTACACCGTAGCTTAAAGTAATCTTTGATTAGTCATTGTGTGTGTGGTAAGCGAATGTGGTCATATTAGAAGGTCAAATCAGATTTTGAAAACCAGAGTATGTTCCTCAAGGAAATGTTATTTCGTTACAACTGCGAAGGAACTGGAACTGAGAAAAAATTTAAAACCGACCTACACAAAGGAAAATGGGGGTAGATGAATCAACAAATAATCCTATTATGGCGGAGAAGGAAAATTAGAGGCCAGAATGCGAAATGGCAGGAAATGAGTTGAATTGACGATCGCGTTTCTAATGCCAAGAAACAAGTGGAAATTACGGCTACGCCGAAAATGGAGGAAGAAGTGGAAACAAACACGTGGCCTGCATGACAAGAGTGCGGAAAGGGAGGGGGGGCGGCGAAGAGGAGTGGGGTCAAATGAAAGATTCACAGATCAGTCCATTGCTTTTATGCCGCTTTAGCATTACTTGGAAATCACTGATAAAATTAGGAAAAGAACACTTTTCTGTCAGCGGAACCCGTGATAAGCCTTCTCTCCGAACGTCCATATAATCGGTTTCGTTTACTTTGCCTCGCATTCTTTTGAGACAACATTGCTGCGAAAGCTAACCACAATTACTAGGAGAAGCCTGTTGTAAATGTTGACATGATTCCGACAATTTTCGTAGATCACCGAATAGGCTCGACTATTCCAACAACCTCTGGTCATAAGGAAAAAACAAAGTGTAACATATTTTCACATACCGCGTTCCATCAGCCAATCTAATCTGTATGCTGGTTACCGGCTGTGATTGGTCCAGTGGACTTGTTGCCATTGGTTGTGGTGTGCTGGAGGAAGACTGGGAGGCACGTTGTTCTGTTGAATGACTGGACTTCACGTCTGGAGCCGGGCTGAAAGATAAAAAATAACAAAGAACAATCATTAGTGCAAGAATTTGCCGGTGTGGAAGTGGTAAAAATCGGAAGGATCAAACGAGGATGAAGAAACTAACGAGGCACTAGACGAAAATAAGATACAGATTGTGATCAAGAGAACAAAACGGACCAAAGAAGGAACAAAAGACGAGGAAATGAAAGAGCGAAAGAAAGAGGCCAACATCTGAAACAATGGAACGGAAAAAAAAGGCAAACAACTCAAATAATACGAGGAATTCTTACACGTAAGTAACAAAAAGTCCTCGCACAAAACACAGTTGAACTATGAATGATAACCAAACTGCTTGAAGAGCTAAAGTGAACTGGGAAGAAGACACCAACCTGCCTAATTTGTGCCCTGTTCCTGAGAATGCTTGGAGTTTAGGTTTGGGTGGAGGGACATACTCTTCATGTCTGTGATCTTCCATATTAACGTGCACTTCTCCTTTTCGGGACAATCTTAATAACTCCTGTGGAATTTCGCTGTGAACAGGACGCATGAAAAATTTCTTTAAGTCATTAAATTCAAAAGAGCCTTTGGATCTTAAATATAATCTAAACCGTGAGTCTTGGTGTCCTAATTCTTTATTAGCATATTCACCGTGGTGAATATGCTAGTAAAGAATTATTGTTTTTTCGCGATACAGTCTCTTCTAAATGGATGGCGGCGTTCGACTGCGTCCTAATGGTCTCGTTTGCAGAGTACAGCTCATGTGTTTTACCCGCGTTTGACGCGCGCGCCGCTCCCACGCACTAGACGCGAGAAACACTCACACGCACACTACACGCATCTGCGTGTACGTGTATCAGAAAAATGCACGCAAGAATGTGTAAAATGCGGGTAAATTACTCGAAATCAGTCAATTAGAACTCATTTAATGCGATTACTGAAACAAACGTGCGCGTACAAAGGAAAAAATTGGATCTTAATTCGTCATAATATAAGATTTCCGACGAGAATAAGCGAGTCAGTGCACTTTGTTGGGTTCCTTCCAAATTGAAAATGATTGTATTTTTGTACCCTCGTCTGACAGAATCCAGGAACTGCTTGTTAGCTGGATCGTCAAACGACCTCAGAGGTCCATCATCCACTGAAAATCCATTAGACCAGAACTTTAAAGCGACTTCTGTCTACAAAGGATTGTACAACATTGTGAAACAACTCTGCGAGTATATATCAGTAAAAAAAGAGGACAAAAGTTGATTTCTCATAGAAAACGTGGGCCAGCAAAATGAGTTTTTAGTGTTTGAGAATGTCATTTTAATTTTAATGAAATAAATTTCATTTAATCTATGGATGGACGTCGAGTGCAGCCAAGATCCTTGCAAATGAGCTACCTTTTGACATTTGCAACACAGTTTAGTTGCCATTGTCATTAAGGAGCGGTAGCCAGTGAAAGGAGGTTGCATACGTGAAATTTAAAACTATCAGCTGAGACAAAAAGCAAGGGGCTGTTAAGAATAAGTGTACATAATAGAGAGATGGTTGTCAGTGCAGGTTCCACACTGATTAGTAAATTTATAAATACAAGTTTGTTGATGATGTCTTACAGGTTGTTGTGGTGCATCTGCCCTGAATGATAGTGTTTCAGGGAGGGGCTGTGAACTGTCCCCTTCTGTATCTCCAAGACGGTAACCTGCAACAAGATCAGAACCAACCATCATCAGAAGAAGGGGTAAGTCTAATACAATCATACATCAGGCTGAATTAGTTATGATTAAGGCAGGAAGTGCCTTTGTTCTGAGGTGGAGATAAATTTTTGGGAAAAAAAAAGAATTCAGTGTTTCATCTTCTCACAATAAATTATTGTTGTCTTTGTTGGATAGGGAAAAAAATTCCACCTGGAGAAAGGGGGATACCCTTAACCTCTCCATTCACCCTTTTTTTCCTGGAAAGTATATTTGTTTCTTTGTAAATCAGAACAAAATGAAAACCATTGACACAGCCAAAATTACCTTAACTACCAAATGACACATTTTACCTTGTCAATAAAAATTGATATTCATGCACACTCAACATCAAGTTATAATTGAACATGAAGGCTTAGCAAATGATAAGATGCCTCCACTCCACCTTACTCATGAGGTGAGTACACTGCAGGCTTTTTTCACATTAAGAATGTACGGAAGCTGAATGGGGAAATTACTTATCATATATTAGGATTTAAATCTTACCTGCACCCTTAAATGCAGGCTGGTGCCTGGCTCCTTGCCTACCAACCACATCCTCATCAGCAACAACTTCTGCTCCATGTCTACAAGAAAAATAACAGTTCATACCTTGGGTTCTATCAAGAGAGGAACAAAAAATGGCACAGCACAAACCCACAGCATCCACATAACACAAAAAAGAGAATGAAATTAAAGAAGCTAATATTTACACCTTCTACTCAATGGGGCCTTGTAACATTTTTTCTGTTGCAGTATAAAGAGGGAGATTTATTTGAGAGCTCTTCCTTACTGGAATGTATATACAGTAGTCTATTGACTTCAAAGTTAACAAAAGAGAAATCTCTGCTATAATCAAGAAAAGAATGTAAAGCATCAGGATTTTGAATCCTATTCATGTTATGCACATTCTCTCCCAACAAGTGATTATCATACAACTTTCCCCTACAATATCCTATCAAATGAATATTTAAGGGACTTCATAGTAACTGGAAAAATCAGAAATGTATACTAGTCAGATCTTGACCTTTGACTCCCCAAAATTCTGCAATTAAAAATGACCAAAACTGTTCCACTTTACTATATTTCAAGCCTCTGGCAACTTTTTTATAATGATTGTAAAGCCATACTAATTCTTCATTAATCAATTTGGTACAGTAGATGTGATTGAATTTAATTTACTAAATACAATATCAATTGAGATGAATTTATTTACAAATTCACCTCTTTGCATCATCAAATATGCCCTGAGTAATATCATTCGATGTTTGTTTCTTTCTTGGTGGACCAAGAATTTGCTGTCCACTGCAAAGAAAAACAAAACAAAACAAAAAATAGAAATATGTTCATCTAATTATTGAAAACGACAACTAAATAGACAAAAATAAATTGTTGGGAAACATTGCATTTCCAACTGACAAAGTTTGTAAATCAATGATGTTTGTTCATTGTTGTTGTAAATTAAAGTAAATGTGTTGAATCAAATTTCCAGCCAACTTATACCCTTTGACCCTAAAGAGTGACTGCATCTAATATTTCTTAACAACATCACCCCTGAATAACACATTAAGGTTGCAAGAATAAAGGAAATGATCAATAGAAAAGCTCTTGATTGTTTAACAAATTCTCCTTATCAGCACCCTTAGGAAATGTACAGAGAACAGTATGGAAAAATGCATACTGATGCTAGCATGTAAAGGGTTAAAAACCATCCTACATCTTAATGAGTCCATCAGTCTATCTTTCCTTGCCACCAAAACATCTGTCCTCCTGCTCTTCTCGCAGCCTGTGGCATGTCACAGGGACCCCTACCTTGTGTCTGAGCCTCCAGCATAAAATGCTTGTCCTTCTTCATGATCACTGTCAGCATTTTCTGTAGCTTGCACACTTGAAAGGGAAGCAATGTTTCGCCTACAACATAAAAACTCTTACCTTTAGTTTATTTAAACAATTTGAGCAGTGATCACCTACAAAAACCTTAAAATTTATATCCAGTGTTTCATCAATAAAACAGCTCTTACATAAAGGTACTTTTAAATATAAACAGGCAGTTACTCATGACCTTAAAACTAAATTTTCACCATATGATGGATTATCACACTCTCTAAGACTTAACTATAGCACTACACTGATGGCGATAAGCACCTGCTGATAATGATCCCTTTAACTCCCATGAGTGACCAAAAGAGAACTTCTCCTTACAATGTCAAACAATATCAAGCAGAGAGGTGATGAGAATAAAAAAAAATATCAATTAAGGGATTATTTGTTGATCCAATACCAAATTCTCTGGGCTAATATCATAAGAATTGTTTGGCAGACAGTAAGGAGAATTACTAATGAGATTTTGGGATTGAAAGGAATAACATGCAATAAATGGTTATTTTTCAGCTTACCCTGTAGGAGTGTGCTTTGATCTGGTACTTGGCTGCTGCAAAAGGAAGTGGATAATATGACTGAAATATTATATTACCACAAAGATTATTGGTTTGAGAGGTATACATTTAGCCATCATGCTTTGCAGCCAACTGACATTCTTTTAAAATGATGATCTTGCTTTTGATTGACTTGACTAGACTCACCTATGTTTCCTAATATGGCCTAAAAAAAAATTCAAACCTACTAAAAGCCCACCACAGTGGAGTCTTCCAAGGCTTGTATCTAGACTGGTTTGTGTAAATAATCCAGTGCACTATTTAAAAAATTTCCATCAATTTTACAGTTTTGTCTTGTCTCTTTGCCAATGGCTCATAACTTTTCAAGTTGTCTACAGGTAACATTGTGTCTGATTTTTTGAGAGAGGCATTAAATTACTCCAAAACTCTTGTATATACCTCCTGGGCTTGTTCAGTTTCAGCCCCTATGTTCTCGTCATCTTCTCCCATTGTGTCATAAAAACTACTAAGAGCAACCTGTAAAAAAATAAAAAGCTGTCCACTGCAACTTGCTGCAGGTCATGCTGACTCCTATGAGTGAACATGAATAATGTTCTTGATTTATTTAAACATCCAAGGCCTCATCATATCATTGTTTTTCATTTGCGTCTATGGTGAGAAGTGGAACTTCGTGCTAAAAACAATTTTTTGATGGCCAAGTCGGCTTATCGGCTGAGTTAACGACGGCCGGCGGACTTGACTAATAAACTGCCGCCAATCCATTTAAGCATTTCCTGAAGTGGCTGTGTATTCTAAAGTTTTGCCTGATTCACTTTCTGTTCATTACAAATGATGAAATATTGACATCCTAAAGAAGGAAGTGCTAATGATATGTAAAACAAACTGAAACCACGCTAAAACAAACTCAGTAACATATAAAAAAAAAGAACAGATCAGCTTTGTTACTCACATGAAGATCCCAGCCGGATGATTCTAAATAAAACTGTGCGCGTTCAGCGTCAGCATCAGTTACTCCGGAAAATTCAGCGACCATCCGATTTCTTTCTTCGTCCGCCATATTGAATAAAGGATCACGTGTGATGTAAGTCTGGAGACTGGGCACCAATCAAGAGAACCCTTCCCTTCGACGTCAGCCCACCCCTTAGACTTGAGTTTCCTGTGTTTTCCATTTACTCTGATCATATCGCTGGATCGCAGATTTAAGTTGGCTGTTTCAATGCCACGGGCTAAATAACGACATAACAGCGATCTGTCACGTGTAAGAAAACGTATCTGAGATGATCGTGGCAAGAACGTGTTCTGGGTTGTGAATCAGAAGTTAGCGATCGTTGTTTTAGTTAGGAACATTGTTGATTCTCAGACAAGCGCTCATATAACCCTGTTCAACGATGAGTCGTTCCAATCCGAATCAACTGAGGTATATCAAGGTTTGATTTTTGTTAATTACTGTGTGATCACCACTAATGATTTCTGTGTAATTTTCTGTCATTTCAGTTGTTATTTGGGTCGCTTGTCACGTTCAGAAACTGATAAATTGTTGTTGGGAAGGAAGCCTGGCACTTTTCTTATCAGAGACAGCTCGTCGATTCCCGGAGACTTCGTTCTTGCCGTAAGGTATCTGACTCCAGAAACATATTTTTCATTGTTTCCATGTCATTCTTCAAATGATTTTAAACTCTGATCGCGAAGCTCTCTTTTACCGGAAGGGTAATATACGCTTACTTAAGCAATCTTCATATTCATACACGCTTGTGGTCTCATAAGATTCCATCACAGAGCAAGTTTGTACAACGCGGTCAGTGAAGTTTCCTCTTTAAACAAAGTTGACCACACGCTCATTTGCAGCATGATCAGAGTTTGATCTCACTAAATCACATGGTAGATAGTTTACAAAACTAAACTGTACGTCAAAAGCTAACTCTTAAAACGAAGGTTGCTTTTGACACAATCCAGCGTTCACCGAAAAGGCTCACCTACAAACATAGATCACTATTTATTTCGCTGTATATACATCAACTGTATTAGCCCTCTTGTTACCTATTTGTGAAACCTACAGACAAATATCTTGTTCCAGAATTTAGTGACCGCCACACTGTGGTGCCTGTTAATTTGTATCTATAAGCGAAAGTGTAATTGACTAATATTTCCATTTTGCGATCTGGAGTAATATGGACAGCCAATTGAAAGTGCAAGTCGATTTGTCAGCGCTAAGTAGCACTTTGTCAACACAACTGATGACTTCCATTAGCAATTTCACGTAAAAAATCTCTTCGAAGACAATTTTTTCCAAGAAACACAGTAAATTTTTGCTGTTGGAAGCACTTCTACAATTCTTTATATTGAAGGATAGGTTTTGCTAAACAGGAAGTAATTTAATGCAAATACTAATGACAAGATGAGATAGTTATGTATTTCCATAATGTTTTTTAATAGAATTCTTTTGCTTTATGTCAAGAAGTTGGTCTACATGAGATTGTTTTAACAACAATTGGTCATATGAAAAAGATCCAGGGAAAAATTTTTAGGCTGATTATTTTAATGGTACGATTTTGGAATCTCTCTTAAGTGTTCCAAATACCATTACATTTCCTCATTGGATGCATTTTAATACATCAGATAAGCAGCACTTAAGTTGCTATTGCTGTGCATGATAGAAAGTAGTTCAGAGCTTTAGAAGGCTTTGCACATGTGGCCATTAGGGTTTTGCTTTTAAGTTTTTGAGTGTGAGTCTGGCAGAAACTGCTATATGCTAATGTAAGAATTGGGAATCCTACCTTGTTGAACACGAGAGCTTGAATTACCAGTTTGGTTGTAAATGAGGAGTTCAGATTTGCAAAGAGTGGTCTCCCTCTGTGAATTAATGTTTAGTGGACAATAAAATTAAAAAAAAGAAATGAAATTAAATGAACAAAGAGAAAGTCAAGTGAATGGGGAACTTATGCGCCAAATATTTCTGAGAATTAAAGGGATAAAAATTAGAAAATGAAGCTGTTTTCTTGTTAGAGCATGAGTTTCTCAGAAGTATCACACTGAACTTCCAGATGTGTAGCAATCTTACAATATTGTCTTTTAAGGTAAAAATGAATGCCAAAAAATACAGATACATGTTGTTGTCCCGTTTCCCCTGATCAAATACTAGAGTACATGAAATTTTATTTTTCAGTGAAGGTGGAAAAGTCAGCCATTACATAATCAACAGCAAAGGGAGTCAATATCAGATAGGAGAAAACACTTTTCCAGACCTTCATAGTATTATAGACTTTTACAAGAAACATTTCCTAGACACAACAAACTTACAGGAGCCGGTAAGTCATCTGTTGTTGTTGTTGTTATGTATAATGTACCCTGTCAGCATGCAATAACTCTTAGACTTTTAATTAGAGAACCTTATTAGTTCCAGTGGTTTTAGAGCACTTTCATTCTCCTAAATTTGCTTTAAGGAATAATTTCGCTCTGTTTTGTGTGTTTAAACAGCCAGAGGATTGGGAAACAAAACATCACTTTAGCATGGCCTTACCTTACATGTCTTTTTTCTATCAGCTCTTTTTCAACTTGTGTTTTTCAACTTGTGTTTTTCAACTCGTTCATTCTTTCATTGACTGATTCATTCATTAACCATTCACTGGACTGTTATAATTGGAAGTAAAACTATTGAGATAAGGGTTATTTAATGTGTTCACTTGTCAACAATTAAAACCTATACAAAGTTGTGTCAAAGAAGAAATTTGAGTGGTGTTTTGTGGGGATGGGTTGATACTGATACTTCTGGTGATAGCAAGGTCTGATTGAAAAATATGGATACCAGCAAAAAGTATCTCTATTTCAGTACTGCATGCGATCTGCCTGTCTCATGCCTGTGACCTAACACTGATATGGAACCGAAAAGACCGTGGGCTCAAGGTTGGGCAATGAGCACTGCAGTGTACCAGTTTAAGTAGCACACGAGCACTGTAGGAATGAACTCATCGACGACTGTCTTGCCGATGCTTTTGCAGAGTATTGAACACTGCATAGCTTAACAGTGCCAGATAACTCTAAATTTTGGCAATCAAAATAAGTTACTAACATGTACCATTTAACTCAATGATAATGCAGTATTGATTTCAATATCAATATAGAAGGAAAACATCAGTATTGTACTTGGTGTCATATTGATATGAAAAAATGGTTTTGGCCTATCCTTAGTGTTTTGAATTTAATTTATAAGCTACTCTCAAAAATTTTACATTAAATATTTGTGACTGTGAAGGCAAAACGGACACTAACGGTTATCTGTTCAAACAAGTAAACCATTCATCCATTCATATCCATTGGAAATACATTAGCATCCTTTCAAAGTATTGCAACATCCATTCTAATGGTTCTGACATCCATTAGAACAGTTTTTGCATCTGTTTGCCAACTAGAGGTGTTCGTTCGGAGAACTGCAGCATCCTTTTGGTAAACCAATCGTACAACCAGTTGTATGGATTAATAATTGTTTTCATCTGTTCTTATAGCTTGCCATTCAGTTCGACATTATCCATTTTACTCATCCATTCAAATGGCTAAGCAGACCATTCTAACGGCTAATCAAACCATTCAAATAATTTATTCACCCATTTGAATGGTTTGCCTGTCTGTTCGAAATTTTTACTCATCTGTTTGAACAGCTAATCAAACCGTTCAAATCATTTATTCACCCGTTTGAATGGTTTGCCTGTCCGTTCGAAATTTTTACTTGTCTGTTCAAACAGCTGACCAAACTGTTCAAATAATCTATTCATCTGTTCGAACAGTTAGGCAAACTGTTCAAACACTTCAAGGACCGTTCGTTAACCATGTGTTTTTGCCGTTCGCACAGTTTTCCGTTAGTGTCTGTTTCGCCTTTCAGGGTCACACTTATATCTTCACCCACTGTCTTTATTTGTTATAAGCTATTATGTATATTTGCACAATCATGACTGGTGTAAGTAACTGACGATAACTTTTTGATTCACAGCTATTTAAAGTGGTGGCTCAGTATCCATTTTCTGCTAAGGTAATGTATTAAAAATCTTACCAATGTTATTTTTTATCATGTGGTCTTAATTTGTTTCTGAAGTATTATATTTGGCTGTAATCTTGAATCTGATTGGCTAATTATGTGCTTATAGTCGGTTCAGCTTTTGACAATATAGACAACAATCAGCACCATTAACTGTAGAGGGAAAAAGCAAACCAGCATTCAGAAATAAATGTAATTTACTAGTCCTACTTTGGTCCATGTGGGGAAAAAACTGTTCCCTTGGTCCTTGGCCTCAGGCCGTACACAGGGAGTCAGGTACAATTTTTTCCGTACGGACCTGTCACCTGGTAAATAAAGTCCTTGGAAACAAGAACCAAGGAGTGTCATGTTGTATTGGTTATGAGTAGCTAAACATCTTTTTTGAACTTGAAACATATTTGTTGAGTATTGTATAAGATTTTGGAGGGTTTGGTGGACAGTGTGTTGTTGTGTGAATTCAAATGAATCACGTTGGTCCATATTACATCCTATGGTGTCAATTTTATACAGGACGCAGAAGATCTCAGCTTCAAAAAAGGCGATGTTTTAATAGTTGTTGAACAAAATGAAGAAAAGTGGTGGACTGCTATAAATGAACAAGGCCAGAAAGGCCTCATTCCTGAACCATATGTCAAAAAGGTATGGGTGATGTCTTTGTTTGATTCCCACTTACAAATCTTCACACATTTACCAGGGGTTTGAATTGGTTTTGAAGTGAATGGCAAAAACTGTAAACTAAGCAGCAACTGTAATTGAAATTCTATTTTTACCCCATGGATAATTTTTTTATAGCTGATTGGAATCTGCCAGCTACATTTTCTAAAAAATCTTAATACCCTGATTACAGCTTTATCCAGTGTCATGTGAAGACAACATACCCTAGTTTATCACCCTCTCTTATCTAAAAATACCTTAATTTATACTTGACTATTCAATGGGTATCATGGGAGAAATCTTGTCCTTCTCACACATAGAAATGAAAATAGAAAAGATGTTCAGATATACAAGATTGTTACAGAAGCCCTGGTATGTGCTTGCCTTTCAGCTTTGTGATCTTCAACAACCAGGCTCTCCAGTACCACCTGCTGCACCACAGCCAAATGATCAAAGAAGGTCTATGCCTCCACCTGCAACTACAGTTCAAAATAACAGTGATGTCAGAAGAACATCAGTGCCGCCCAACATGAGACCGATGCCACCGGTAATTTAAGCACAAAAAATCTTTAATTCATTGTTTTTAAAGATGTCAATCTTGAAAACCAGATTTATTTTAATTTAGGCTTATGTTCCTGAACTGCTCATGCTATATTTGTGAACTGCATTTTGCCAGTATAGTTTACAGATGGCAGTGTCTTTTGGTTCAAGGTGGTGCTGTATATCTAAGTGCTCATAGACACAATGTGCAAACTTATTTCAATGTTATCTCCTCTACCTTTTCCTTGTTACCAAGTGGAAAAACATCCCTTTTTGCTGACTAAAATCTTCCAAGACAGACACACTGTTGCAAATTAGATGTGCTGTCGCACTAATAGGCCATTTTGCAGTTGTGTACTTAGTTGCCAAGCCTTTGATTTGGAGTGAGGCTGAAGTTGACCATGTTGTGATAGAGACTAGTATCTAGTTAGCATGATAACATAGTAATGGAACTAATGGAACTAAAAAATCACCATTCCACCAAGAGTAAACTCCTGTGAAGTTTTTATACCAGACAGAGTACTTGTCATAGCCTCTGCTTGCCTTCTTAAAAAATTCCATACTGATTTTTTTCGTTACACAATCAAGTTGGAAAAAAGGTGCAGTTTGACATCTTGTCTTCGTTCAGTAGGATGCTGCAATCCATAAATATGTTTTTATTGATGCCCTTCAAAAATGGAAGTAGATCAATCTATCGCTTTGGAGATGCATTTTTTCCTTTGGTCAGTGCTTTTTGATGTGTTTAATTTGTTGTGCAATCTAAACTTTCTTTGTTTTCAATAGACGGCTGAAACAGAAGGATCAATGTATGTCCGTGCTACACGGAAACATCTCATGCCTTATGATGACACAACTCTAGCTTTTGAGGTAAATGCATTCACTGTGTCAGCTTCCAAGATAGCTTGGGCAGCATGTTTTTGAAGCATGAAGTTCACATGTTATTGAAAATGGACAGGGAAAGATTTCCTGATGCCCATGGAACAACACATTTTGATCTTACTAATACAATACTAAATGCTGCCTTGCAGAAAGGAGATATCATCAAAGTTCTAAAGAAATACGACAATGGAAAGTGGTTTGGTCAAAAAGGTGACAGAACAGGCTATTTTCAGTTTAACTATGTGCAAGTAATACCAGCAAGTGAAAGTCCAGATTGAATGGAATGAGCAGTAATTAAAATGTAACTAATGAACATTGAAATTAGAATTAGGAGTTTCCAGATCTTCATGTTGTCAATCAATTCTCAATCATCTCAAAAGTTAATCACAATAGGCATTGTTGATGGAGCGCCAGCATTAATGAGTAATATCACTGGGATGTTTTCCATTTACAAGGTTTGCCAGTGGCATGGATTAGCTCCTCTGAGAATTACTACAAACAAGAGCAACTTTTGATGCTTCTTCTCGGCACAAACTTACACTTTTATTCCTCGCTTTACTGACTTCCTTGGCAAATGCTGCTTCATGCAAAGGCACCCTTTGAATTTTACCATTGCTTTGTGCTCATGGACAAATCTCTCTCAGGCCACAGTTTCTCTTAGCAATTTTCAACTATGCTATCGAAAATGGGGTGAACTTTGAATTATTTGTCATGCCTCTAATTTTTTCTCACAACTTGCAGTGTATTGTTATTCAAATGAAAATACTGTGATAATTTATCAAAACGATTTCTTAACATGACCTTTTGTACAGACGGAATACCGATGAGTGGATCTTTGCTCTAGTAGAGGCAATTTGCTGGCAGCTGTTTGATGCCAAACAACACATTTAAATGCTTTCATGTAATCCAAGGAATGTTTTCATCTCTGCGAGTGTTGTTCTGTACCATTCAGGTTTTGTAACAATGGATTCCTGTGTGTACTGATTAGTTTCGCCAATTATGTGTTTGATTAAGTCAAAATTGGTCAAAACACAAGTAGTCCACAGAATGCAGATACACACTCCCAGGAATAAGACGTGGTGAGGCTAGAGTGCAGAGGTGCACTCTCAGGGCCTAAAATTTGAAGCGAATGGTGATGGAAGGGAGAGAATTCGGTGAAACAAACCATTGAAATTAACTAAGAAATGGCTCTGTGCATACATAATTAAATATCATTCTGTACATTCTTCATATTCATGAGATTAGAATTTTTTGAACCCCAATAGTGAATTTTTATATCCATAGGAAAAAGGGGGCCTGTATTCATAAAGGGACCATAACATAAATTTGTGGTCAAAAAGCCACCTACACGTACACCTACATTTACCCATTTATAAATTTTGCAAGAGACCTACAGATACAAAGTATATTTTTCATTTTCTTTGTATAAGCTTATTTTTATATCATTGCCTTAGCGAGACTCTTTCAATAGATTCTAAGGCATTAAAGAGAGTTGTGTACATGTATAGTAGCAGACAAATAGCATTCAGTTGTCTCTGGCAAATTCGGCCAAAAAAAATTTCTGATCCAGATGTTCATGCAGATAAGCAGCACTCACTGATTTGTTACAAAATGTTTGGAAAAAAAGGTGCAGCTTATATGCCTGTATTTGTGGTAGTTGCCTTTAAGAAGCATCAAGCATTCCTATTAATTCCCACAAGTGAGCTATTGGCATAACTTTACCAGATAAATGATGAACATCCCTTGTATTACTCCTCAAGAAATAGCTAGCTTGACTTAAATTAGTGATATAGATTATATTTGATTTTGTGTTAGTGAACTTTGTAGTGTACAAAGCAGCCATGGATGGCTTATTCAAGTACTTAATAATAATATTTGTGGGGAGAACACAGCATATCCTGACATTTGTGACGTTGGAATGTGACTTGAGAGAATAGTCCAGCTTTTGTAAAGTAAATACCTTAAGAACCCAAATAAGTACATTTCTGTGTAGAAGAGGTATACACCTATGAAGAATTTTTATTTTTGAAATTGTGCAAAAACTTCAATTGGGTGTTATGATATGGATGGAATTTTTGGACTGAGGTAACTGATGCAGTAGCACACATCTACTCAGTTTCTGTTTTATTTGTAATAATTTTCCTTAGTAATAAGATGAAGTAAGTGGAACATGCTTTCTAAGTTACAAGTTTTCTAAAGAAATGCTTTGTTTGCTTGAAATCAATTGGTGAATGAAACAGTGTAAATCTGGTTGGAGTTGGGGCACTCTCCCTCTGTGATGGGTGTGAACTACCTTATAAGGTATGCTTTTAGGGGTTCAAGGTTTAAACAAGGTACACAATTTGACCATTTAGCTTTATAGGGTATCTTTCTGGACCAGAAACCTTGAACAGTGTGGGAACATGGCATAATCCAGTCTAACTACTTGGCACTAAATGAAATTGCTTGTAATTATTTTAAATTTTCTGCTTTTTGGAGTTTTCAAAAGTGCTTTCTAGAGGTCAGTGTGTGTTACTTTAATTGTACACAATTTCTCCTGATCAAAACGGTAGTAGAATGAACAGGTTTTGGTGAAACAGTGGCAGGGTTTGAAGTTGAGGTAGCATATCCTCAATTAAACTCCCCTTAGCTATTTTGGCCCTTTAACTCTCATGAGAGATCAAGACAGAATTTCTCCTTACAATATCGAACAGACAAGTGATGAGAATTAAGAAAAAGATCAATTTGGGGATAATTAGTTGATTCAATACTAAATTCTCGGAACTAACATTATAAGAATTTTATGGTTGACAGTAAGGAGAATTACAAATTTGGTCAAGGAGTTAAAGTGTTAAAAGTTAACACACCCTAGTTTACAAATTCTCTTTACAGCTCTTTAAACATTTCCTTGGTATTAACTAAAATAATTTTTTCCAAGCATTTGTGTCCATCTTTAACTCACCTCTGAGTGACCAATACATAATTTCTCCTTCCAACATCAATTTTAGTTCAAGCAGACAAGTGACAAGAATAAAGAAAAATATTAACTTGCAGATTATTTGTAAGTTCTCAGAATTAACATTATAAGAAATGCGTGGCAGACATTTGGGAGAATTACTAATTAGATGTAAAGAGTGAAAGGGTTAATATTTTATTTTTGTGATGATGTTGTAAAGAGAAGTTATATACTTTTCATTCCAAGGGGTTAACAGGTTGAGTGTCTCCCTGCAGTTAATCCTCACAGCTTTATGTTAGACCTGATTCAGACACCATACTTTTCATTAGCCAGTTGTATTGTCTTAAATTGATTAAAAGAAGTTTGTTTTCTACGTTAATGTTTGGTGAAAGTTTGAATCTGGATTGGCTCTGCCATTCATCTGGCTCTCCTGAACTGTGGATTTCAACTTGGAACAGCTTTGATTGAAATACCACATTCTTCATGCAGCCAACCTGTGGACTTCAAAGAACTTAAGTGTCGCTTCGGTTTTCCTTGGTTTCTGGCCGTCATTCAATCGCGTAGACGCAGCAAGCGAGGCTCCTTTAGCCACTTTGGTGGCGTTTCTTACTGTTCTTAGGAAATGATGGTTTAGGTCGAGGGCATGTGGTTAAAGAAGTCACATTTTGGTTATGTATTCCTTGTGTACAAATTTGATTTTCCCGCCTCATATTTTTTCGAGAAACCGCCGAGGCTGATGAGGCCCCACGTTCTGAGAAACAGACTTTAATAGTTGCGTTTCTCTCCTCCCTCTTATCGCCTAGAACAGGCTTTTTTGCATCATTAAAGTTGTGTGAGTTCTAGACCAACCAGAAAGTCATGAGAAGCAGAATAAAGGCAAATACTTTCGTAATCTTTGCGCATAAGACAGGTTCCTCTCGGCTCCCTCATTTCTCCTTTGCGGTTTTCAAACTCGATCTCAACTCGAGCAAAAGGGAAGCTCTTGAACAAAAACCACACCAACAATGATCGGTAAATTTGCTTACGTATTATTTTATAGTTTACTTTAAACAGGAGACTAACGACCAGTTATTTCCTACTTTATTAACGGTTGTTAACAAACCAAGCATGGAACCAAATCCTAATCTAGGATTTGTCTCCTTAAGGTGCCAAACTCGCAAGCGAGGCCAAATCTTAGAGTTAGAGATTTACAGCATAAATTCCCAGTTGGCACCCATCTTTCGAACATAGCTTGTGAATTTTCGTTCAATGTAATTTGTCACTGTGTGCATAGGATCTTGCAGATCAACATTGGGAGGGGTGTGGCAGCAAATGACGTAACAAATGTGTCCCCCAACCCCAACTAAATGCAGTAATAGTTTTAACTAAGACCTATTAACGCATTTCTGTTACCTAACATGACAGTTTCCCTACAGCATGTGTTTCGAGTCAAGACTACAATGGCAACTGTAATAAAGGTTTCATCAAAATCAACATTGTTATTATTGATGCTTCATTAAAAAATACAAAACAAGAAAAACAAATCAAAACAAACAAAAAAACAAAACAAAAGCAAAAACTGAAAAAACTAACATGTCTTGCCAAGTAACCAGCTCAGGAATTAACTTCAGAGAAGCCATTCTAGTCGTGACTGGCTCTATCATGCGTGACAAAAACATAACCAGTTCTCTTAACGTTACCTGTTCAATTACAACACCACCTATTGAAATTAGTTCCTTCCCATTTAGTGCATGCTGTAGTTTAATAAATATTCATGCCTGAGAAGCTCGCTTGATTACTTCAAATGAAAGTTTAAGCACACAATTAGAGCAGATATAGTGTGACAGATATTCTGATGTTTACACAACTGCAAAGAAATTTCGCTATCACTGTTAAATTGATAGAGTATTATACAGATGCAGTATATATGACCATACCATTTACCATCAGCAACCATTAAACTTGGTATTATTATGAAAAGAAAAGAAATGAAATGTAATGAAATACAAACTACTTCCTGTTTAAGTTCTTAATGGTTTCTTCCTGCACATCACCACCTTCATGCACTTCACAAACATGCTGTATAGACATTATGTGTTGGGTTTCTGTCTTTTGGTGATTTTTATCTCTTAGCCACCATAACAACATAAACGGCTTTTGCTGTTTAAAATGCTGATGAAAGTTAGACAGGACAAATTGCAGAGAGCAATAGTTTAAATAGGAAAAGGGATCCTCATATTAAGACAGATGTAACATTCTGATTAAGAGATACAAGTTTTTGGCTCTCCTGTTCACTTGGTACATCTTTATGACAGAAATTGAGTACTTTTTGAAGTCTGAACCTTTTAGTGTTTAACAGCCTGTGTATACCAAAACCTTTCCTCTCTGGGTATTCTTAACCCACTAGCTCCTGTGAGTGACCAAAAAAGAAATTCTTGCTATATAAATACAATATCATCCAGACAAGTGATGAGAATTAAGAAAAATATCAATTACAGGATTACTAATGGAGCCAACAACAAATTCTCCAAACTAACATAATGAGAACCTTTAGTAGAAAGTAAGGAGAATTACAAATGAGACCTTGGGAGTTAAAGGTTTAATACTAAAGAGTACTTAGCAAGGTATTCACAGGCTGTTTAGAAGCTTAACAGTCAAGGTAAGCCAACAGTTAGCATAAGACCATTTACTCCAGAGATCTAAAAACTAAGTTTTAAACCATATATTTCTTTGCTGGTTGGTGCTGAAAATTGCTGTCAAGTCCAAAAATCTCCAGCTGATAATTTTCTTTCTTCTTGTAACCTAACTGGTGGGTAGTGTATTGGCATACTTAGGAGATTTTATTTCCCAATCACTCTTTAGAGTGCAAGTTTCAGGCCTTTAACCCATGGGTTCACCAGAGCATCCACAGTTTGAACCTGCACCTAATGAAAAGGCATCTGTTGTTCTCATTTTGTTTCAGTTTGTTTTGCAGTTTCTGGAGGCTGACTGACCTCCTACACCTCTCACTCATGATCTTGCTTTGATTCAGTGCCTCCAAACCATGTGCATAACACTGTTATGTCAATTTAAGCTTGTGCTTTGTTGCTCTTTCCCAATACAATTCCTCTGTCCCACAGATCCACTTGTAATATCTCTTCTTCTCTTATTGCAATATTGTGAAGGACCTGCCTTCACTTGGGAATTGTCTCTGTCTTGAAAAGAATGAGTTTGTTTCCTTGTAAAGCCTCTTGGTGTCTCAGTATGTCTGCTCTTGGTACCTGAATGTCTACTTTGTTGAGAGTGTCTCTCATCTCTCTTATATACTCCTTGATTTTGTTTGTACTGTCTGTTAGTCTCCTGTATTCTGCTGTCCCGTTTTTTCTTTTCAGTCTTGTGCTCCAACAATGAATTACCACATTGACTTGGAAGAGGGTCGTTTACGTCGATGATGGATAACTCACTCACTCTTGTTTTGTGCTGTTCAATACAATTTGGTAATCCTGATGAAATGTCAACTCTGTGAGTTCCTTCATTCATTGCATTTGTTACATTATCCCCTGAAGGCTCCAAGTCTGATAGTAATTCTTTTGTTCTTGTACTAGAGATCACCTCCTCTTGTGAGGATTCGTTACATGAATTTTCCTTCAGCTTCTCTGCTGACGAGACTGCCTAGAACAAGACAAACCTTACTGAAATGCCTATCACCTACCATCTTCAAAATTTAACTTATTTGTCTGAACATGGGACAAAAAAAAAATATCCTCCCCTCACACCTGCTGACTCAGCACTCCAACACTCTACTTCTGAACTACAGAACTTGCACTGAGCTGTCTCATATCCAGGATTCATATAGGAAAAGTATTCTGCCTACTGTGAGGATTGGAAAATGTCAAAGGAAGGGGGGGGGGAAGAAGGAGGAAAAGAAGGAGGAGGAGGAGGAGGAGGGGGTGGTCATGTCAAAAGGAGGAGAGAGGAAGGGTAAATAGAAAGATAACTGTTGACAAGGGAGTTGGAGGTAATCATGAAATGGATTGAAGGAAGTTAACCTGTGACCTTAGGTTCATCACACCAACTAGTGTTGACAGTTCAAAAAGAGATAGGGGAATAAAAATGGTAAGCAACTGCTCCCATTTATTGTACACCAGGATTTCATTATATTAACATTCTCATCATTTAATTAGTTTAAGCTGGTGCAAAGGCACAGCTAAGTAAGAAAAAATGTTTACCGCAGTGCTCTGAAGATCTGCTTGTCTCCTAAAAGGATGCATTCCAGGATATCCATTAGAAACTGTTCTAGTAATGGGATTGTTCCCTTGAGGATTACCTTGCAAAATCAAGTTAAAATAAATGAGAAGGGTTAGTCAGGTCAGAGGTATTTGAAGACCCAAAGTTATGTGTTGAATCAAAGAGAGACCCCATATTAGGGCAAAATACTGTAGGGTAATTTAGTATTACAACTGAGATGATTATGTAAATTAGCCACCATAAGGAGTTTTAACAGCTGACTTTTTGAGCATTAGTCCTCAGTCAGAGTGATGACTCAAAATAATTAAGTTATTTTCAAACACCTGTCTTTGACAGCTTTACATTTGAATTCTGAAAATTTTCTTAGTCTGAGCCCCAAGATCAACTTTGGATTCTGTCCTTATCTGCTATTACACCCAAGCTTTATATAGAAAAACATGGTGTCAAGAGTTAACAAACATCTTATTGCAGAACAAGAAGTTACACATTCACTCACAAATTGCTGAACCATTTACACCCTAACATCAGTATGCATATTCTCTTCACTGTTAGCTACACATTTCTAAAGGTACTGATAAGGTGAATTTGTACCACAATCAGAGTTTCTTTAGTTGGTGATCATTTCCTTAATTTTCTTAACATTAATGTTTGATTCAGGGTAGAATTGAAGGAAGAACTTAGATGCTAGTCACTCTCAGGTGTTAAACTGTTAACTGGTCTTCAGACAGAGGCATGTTTTCTTTCAAGAGTAGAGAACTTTCCCTAAAATGTTTGGAACTCACTTGGGTTTTACGACAGACTTTCCATCAACACCCTGCCCAAGTGAAAAAATTGGGGGGCTGAAAAATTTCTTGAAATGTCAAGAAAATTTCACTTGAGGCCAAATTTCCTTAAAAATCCCCTCAAAGCCACAAAATTGATTAAAATTCCCTTGAACTACTTTTGCTGAACACTGTAAGATACATGAAACATCATGACAGAGCTAACCTGTGTCAAGTGCTTTTGACCATAAAATACCTGGATCATCAAGCATCGGCATGTGGTGGCTCGTGGGTGATTTACATTCAAATCCTGGAGGAGGGCGACCTTTGGAAAAAAAGGATATGGATATCTCTGTAATTTTCAGAACTGGTTCAAATTCTGAGCTGGTTGCAAAGAAAATAAGAAATAATTTTGCACTTCAAATGACCCTGCCTGCCAAAATGTGGCACAGTGTCTTTGTTTTGAATTTGTCACAACACTAACTGGATTTTGAACAAAGCTCGTAATAGATGAAATAAATAGTATGACACAAGCTGTAGCAATTGTTTCAAAAAACTTACACAAAATTCTACAGATAAATAAAAAACTTGTTTCTAAACTTGTCCTAAAATTTCCTTGGATCCGACACTTGAACCACAGGATGACAAGCACTAAAAACTTATCACTGTTACACAACAACTCTGAGGATCAAAATAGATTGCTCTGACGAAGGGTTAACACTCTAAACATCAGCTTTTAAGCTCTTTATGGTAGTCAAAGTTTTTTGTTATCAACCTAGTTGTTAGTACTAAACTACCCTGTTATACTCTTCCACCCACACAGCACCACAGTTTCTTTATAAACTTACCCCCTTTATTCATTTGCCCCAAGGAGGGTTTGAAATCACAAGTTAGAAAAGTTATAAGCTTGTAGAAATCCCATATTTTTGGAGACAAAATTGCATTACACCCCAAAAAATGAAAAATCTCTGTTGCATGTGTCTTGTGACTCTGAAAGCAGAATACAAGATTACATACCTTGGAATGGATTTTGCGTTTGCTGTGAAGAAAAAGGCCAGTTAGGTGGATGCCTTTCTGTCAGAGGTGCAGAATGAGACCAAGAAGATTGTTGTTGAGGTAACTGAGAATCTAAGAAAAAAAATGAGGCATTCAGTCACATAAAACTTTGGAAATCGAAGTTACAGCATCTTAACTATTGCAATCAAACACAAAGACTTTAACTTAAGTTAATATTAATCACAAGTTTAACATGAAAGTAGGTATTTGAACCAAGCCAATAACCAATAATTCAAGCATTCAAGGTTGTCAAAAAGATTTTGTGTCACAGTAGTAATACAGAGCAGGCCACTCCACACAGAAAGCCCCTCCACGAGCAAAAGGCATTGGGAGCAAGAAGCATTCAGAGTAGCTGTGTATCTTTCAGAGTATGCAATGCATTACTGCATTACTGCATTACTACATGCATTACTGGCTTATTTTGACCACCCTGAAGCAAACAAGTTTTCTTAAAATAATGTATCCACCAGTAAGAAAAACATTCCCTTTCACTGGGAAGCAGGATGCCTAGTTGTTCAAACATTTCTTGCTTATATGATTGGATAGATGCCAAGATACTTTGCTAATCTACAAGAAAGCTTTGTTATCATAATTTTATAACAAACATACTCCATCACAAAAATCTGACATTGTTATTTAACAACATACCTGAGAAATTAATGTTTATGTTTGGTAGAAGTGCTCTAAGTCCATCTTGCCAGTTTTTAATATCATCACTCTGAGAGAGAACAAACATTCCAGAATTCAAAATCACAAGTCATAAAAATTAAGTACCAGTAATATATTCCTTCCACAACTAACAAGGGAAGAATTGAGTGTTTCTACTGCAACCTACATTTGGTGGAAATCCTGGGAAGAAACTTTGTGATTGTGAAGCTGTGGAAGTGTGAAGAGTATGTCCAGGCAAAGTTGTTTTGTTTTCTTCTTGAAGAAGATCTGCCAAACCTTTACTGCACTCATTCCAAGGATCAAACCCTTGCAAAAAAGGAAAACACAGCCACTATTACTAAACAGAAATGTTAATTTGATGACAAAAATAAAATTGCCGATGCCATCTCAATCATTAAATATGCAAGGAGTAAAGTAAATTCTATATACAGTAATGGTAATTGAACTAATCAACGAGCATGTCGCACTTGTTTGATTTGAAATCACAAGTATGATTTCAGACCAAAATTGCATGAAATGAAGTTCAATTACCATTTTGTTAAATCCATTTTTACATAAAAACAATTATATTGCTTGCATACAGCATTTGTTGGTTTGTACAAATATTTGATTGATCCAGTACTAAGCCACTTTGTACATGGTTCCTAAAGTCCTCTTTCATTTTCCTGCATTTCAATTGGTTACTAAGAGCAAGCCTTGAAATTTTATTGATTGTTTTGTTTTAGTAAAGCTTTCTAATCTGCTGCAAAAAAGATGCAGTTGCAAAAAAATGGTGCCATTTATGAATAAATTGCACTGGTGAAAGTCAATAAAATTGCAAGAATCACCAGTGATTTCAAAATGGTTATAATAAATCTGATCATCATCATATTATAATTATCATGATCATCGTTAATTATTTTTATTGATAAATCATCTTTACCAAAATCAAAGAGATCAAAGATACAGTATTGTGCAAAGTTCGGCGAATTCCATTATTTGTTCTCATGATGTTTCATCGAAAGTTTTCGAGAGCGAAAATTCAATTGAAAGTTTGAGGCCTCTTAGGCAACATTTTGTTTGAACAAAGGATGCTTTTTAGTTTAATTTTCGCCATGAAACGAAAATTTGCAGCGGAAAATGTCTTTTCGATCATTGGTGTTTGAAATTTTGCTTCAAACTGACAATAGACTGCTGCAAATGATTGAGTTTGCTTACTGTTCATGTAAGCAACACAAAATATACATATAAACATATTTCCAGCTTTTTTTCAGTCACAAGGACGGAGACACTTCATATTTGAGACTAAACACAGCAGACAAAAGGTCAAACTACCAAAAAGCATCATGTTCGATTCTTGGCTCGATCTTTGTATGACAATGAAAGTAAATTGGAAAATACAGTAATTTCGACTAAGATACATGTTGCTGGTCGTCTTGTCATCCCTGTGCATTTGATGATCGACGAAAGTTTTTGCATCCATAGACAGCTTTTGAGGTCTTCCCGATCAAGGTAAATTTGCCACGGAACCAGTTAGACGCAACCTTTTAATGATGCGTGTGATGCTAGAAAAGCTCACTCATAACCCTTCCCATTTTAACGCCCTCAGTATTTCAGCTGGGTGAAGGCCTTGCTTGTAAAGGATCTCAATTCTTTTTCTAGAATAATTTGAAACTTTTGCCATGATGACTATCAAAAGTAGAGTATGTAAATGATCCCAAACCCATTGACACAATTGAGTGTTGCCATGGTTGCAAACAACATAGGTCGCACAGAGACTGGAATTGTAGCAGAAAATTCCACAGGAGTATTACATAGAGCAGTAACAAACCACAAATTCAACCAAATCTTTTTGAGAAGAATGAACAATAGCAACACAGAACAAATTTTCACTCAAAATTCGAGTTGCATTTTTGCCATCAAGGAATATGTCACTGAAAGTTTGGGCTGTTCAAAACAATACATGCCTCAAAAATTCATGGAAATGTCATCGAAGTTTCATTTTGGTCAAGAATTCATCAAAAAGCTATCACCCGATCAATTACTTTTGCACAATACTGAAGGTGTTGTTGTCAGGTAGCCTACAGACCCAGGGTTGTAGCTAAGAAATTAGGCTGCCGACAAACATTTCGAGTAATGTGATTCAAAGATAGCTTTTGATACCGATGATTGCAAGCACGTAACATCAAAAGTGTGCATTGTGCTTTACTGAGGGAACATTGGCCAAAACTTCAGCCAGCAATTGCCACTTTTTTCATCTGACAAATTTGCCTGCAGCTGAAGATAGCTACAACCCTGGAGACCAATCAGATCAATCTGATGTGATGCAAATCATGGCAGTACCTAAATCATCTTCCCCATAAACTTTCAGATGTAAATTAGACAGGCCCAGACCACTGCACAGATCAGCAGAGAACAGACTGGAAGTACTGCAAAGAAAAAATGAAGGAAATGACAATCGGCCAAAAGTAATCTGTACTTTTAGGAAAAAATCATATTGACAGAAAGAAGGCTAGGAAAGAAAAATAGCAGGTAGCTGATATGATGCTGCACTTTGCTCGACCTAAGGGATGAGTCAAATACCTCTCAGAATTTAACAACAAAGTCACTGATCTCTGTGCTTTAAGTTTTCAGTCACATACTGTTTTTCAAATTTATATCACAATTTTCTCATTGTATTATTAATAAAAGCTTCTTACTCTAAAACGCGTCCAGCACTTTCTGTATTTCCCCAACCTGTAAATGTAACAGCAAAGTTGTCAGCAAAAACAACTGACTTTTGTTACAAAGGGTCCCATTTAAAATAATGGTCAAAATGTGACAGGATTGATTATCAGCCCCTGAAATTTTTTTTCCAACCAACACAATATCTTTCTAATGAAGGACAACTTTTGCTATTTTTCTAATCAATAATTAGTTGGTGAACGGATGAAAAAACTGTTTGAACGGATGTTAAAATCGTTCGAACAGATGTCAGAACCATTCGAACAGATGTTGCAATACTTCGAACAGATGCTAATGTATTTCAAACGGATGTGCAAACTGTTCAAACGGTTTGTTGAACACTTTGAATGGATTTTTTTAGGCGTTTGAACAGATGACAAACGGATAACGAACAGTTTACCCGTTCAAACAGATAACTGTTAGCATCCGTTTTGCCTTTCACAGTCACAATTGATTTGCAAATGAAAAGAAAAAAAGTCATTTTGTCACTTGACACTGCCATGAATAACATGTTGAAACACACCACAAATCTCCAATAAAAAAGCCAACAATTCTTACCTGTATTGCTGTAGGTTGACTGTGGATGGTTTGCAGGTTTTTCTTGTCTTATGGTGTCAGATGGCTTATGTTCTGTTGCAGTTTTAGTCAGAGATGGGAGACAAGATTCCTCCCAGTCCTCCTCCTCTTTTCTTTCTGCAACTGAACTACCTTCATTTTCTAAAGTACTTTGACAGGCATCTCCTTCTCCATTCTCATCTTTGCCAGCCCTTCAACAGTCAAAGGTAAAGGTTAGAAAGAGTCGAGTATGCAGTAAAGCTAAGAGGCCAACAGGGCACCAGAGCCCAGTCTCTGTAGCACGAAGCAACAAAGCACACTACTGCTACTCTTGAATGAATGACTGGTCCATGCCAAAGTACCCCACACACCCACTTCCTCCCCCCCAGCATTTTGTCCCCATTCCCTGACAGTTTGCTGTCTGAGCATAGGTCATCAATTAACTCTTAAACTCACAAGATCTGTATGTTAATTCTCCCTTCTGGCTGCTACTCATTTCCTTGTTAATCACTTCTGAGGGTTAAAGGATTGCCATGGGTATTCAATTAAACGCCACAGCATCTATTAAATTTTTCGTGATTCAAATGTGGCATTTATTCCAGGGTGGCATTTATTTTAAATCCTATTTATTTCTTGCATACAGTAGTAAGGTGACTGACAATTTTAATTTTAAAAAACAGAAAGATGTTTTAGTACTTGTCTACAAAGTCATATTTTTATATCATTCTCAAATTTCACTATTTGCATGTCAATACTACTGCAACACAAATCTAATGTCAGATATGCTTTCTCAACATCAGAACTGGTACATTCAAAAGGATTTGTATCTGGTTCACTCAAAATTTCCAACTGCAATTGAAGCATTGATCGTTGTGTGCTTTTTGAGTCTATTACTAGAATGAATGCCTCATCAGGATGGGGTGTTTATTCAAGGGCGGCATTTATTAACTCACTCAATGTGTTGGTAAAACATTACGTCCAAGGTGAGTTGAGAAAATCATGCAACGTTGGAAAGATTTCACCCAATCAAGCACTTGTTTCAGCTTGTAGAAAACCAGACTTTTAAGAATTCATCAGACTTCAAAGTTATGTAACTTTGTTTCCTTATTTCTTCCCTTTTTCAGGAAGTCGAGACTATACACGAACCCTGTGAGAGGTATACAAGAAAATCAGGTCATGAATGAAATCATTTACATGTACCATGCTGCTTCTGATGTTAGACGAGGAGACAATCTGTATTCACCACCATCATCAACCGGCCATTCTTCATTTTTATCCTTAAAAAAAACAAAGCCAAGTAATCAAAACATCTGCAATCCTTTTTTTAAAAGAATTTATATGACAGTATTAATACTAAAATGCACACATACCTTATCACTGCTAAGACCCCTGGAATCATAAAATTACAGAAACTGTGTAAGTTAGTCATGTTAACAGTGGAAAAGATTCCTTATCTACTTTTTTCTATTTATGATGAAACAAAATTGTTGCAATGCTGACATCTTCAAACTATTAGAACAAACAAACCAATCAGGTTATTAAAAAAACTCACATTTTCTTTGAATAAAAAGCAATTAACTGCTGTTCATATTCTTGATGTTTTCTGCAAAAGAACCACAGTAACAACAGTATCAATATTCAACACAGTAGATTGGTGCAGTGACTAAAATGCCACAAAATTCTTAGAAGGGTAACTTAATATGTTTTGAAAGCACATTGCAAGTTGAAGTGAAGGGAAGTGGGAATGGGAGGGGAAGGAAAGGGGAGGGGAGAACAAGGGAAAATTTAAAGGAGGAGAGGGGAGGGTAAAAATGGAACTATTACAGCTACAGTTGGTTTTATATGTTGTTGTTTTTAGAAAAAAATTGAAATGGCCAAAGAAAGGTTACACACCCTGCCTGCATTTCATCCTTTGTAAAGCTTCCTGCACCATCACCTAACTCATGAAGATACATACAATCCTGAAAATAATCAAATAAAAACAGCAATTTAATTATCCACTTCTAAATGTTCCTGAATGTATGAGTCCACCATGGAAATATTGCAAATGCATTTTTTTCCCATTGAAATTTTATTACTTAAAATTCCAGAATAATTTAAGGTTTTTTCAAATCTCATTGAGAAATCTATAGATGGTTTTCATTCTATTACAGGCGAGGAGTGACAATACATTTGAAAGTATACTGAAGCTCAAAAATGAATTTCTAGTAGTTGTATAATAATTTAAGCTTTTTCCATTTTGACACACAATTCATTTTAAACTTCAACATACATGTAGTTAAAAGTTGTATTTAAAAAAGTCAGGTCTACATGGTTTCAACCTAATTTGAAAAGCATTCCCTTTGTTCCAGAAACATGTACATCTAATTTACCATAATTTTGAAATTCAAATTAATCTACAATTGAAATTTAATTTCACTTGTAAATTATTACTCTTGGCTACAAAATAAATATGTAAGCATTATTCAGTAGTTTAATAGTTTCTGGGGTGATAAGAAATCAGGTTGTTAACATTGTTATCCATCAATCTATTTATATCAATTTTCTCTTTTCGCATTCTCTGAATTTCTATGTATTGGACAAACCAATTACCTTATCACAATGAACTAGTCCAAGGTTTTTACTTACTGTTTTAGGACATGGTATGTTTCTGAGAAAGTAACTACAATATTTAGTTGTCCCTAAAGAAGCCCTGTCAAAAAAAATTGATTAAAAAAACAATTACAGGAATACAGAATTATCAGTGGCAAATAGGATTGCAGTAAATGTACTGGTATTCAGTTTTTTTTTTTGAAGAAGAAGAAGTCATAAAACTTTTAGTATGAACAGATATCATTAGTATTGGTAATAACATGATTTTGAGGGAAATTTGGTGTTAACAAGTATGAGTAAATTTTCAAAGACAACAAAACTAAGCAGGCCCACAGGGTAAGTGAAATTTGTAGCCTTTGAAAATTTTCAAGTGCTTATTACACCAAATTACAAGTCATAGAGAAATCATGTTATTACTTGTTAATAATGTACATGAAAAAAATCACAGAAAGTTAAGACAGACAAAATTTTGAAAGCGTATGCATGCTACTAGTAATTTGCACTTGTGTTACAACTTTGCATTAGTGTTACACAAGAATGCACTCATTTTCAGCCAATCAGAAGCATGCAATTCTTTCATGTACATTATTATCATAGAAACACACACCCACATCAAGGAGAACTCACAATATCAACAGATATATCTATGTACTGTAAAAAAAAAAAGCATTGAATCTAAATAGAGCAATTTTCAATTGAGTGTCAAAAGTAATCCAGAATTGCTTTGGTTTTGCTTTAATTCCCTCTGTGAGGATTGATCTACAAAACTTGCACCACTTTCTCAACCAATCAGATGCCAAACTAAAACCAATCACACCATTAGTTGCCAGCATTTTCTGCACTTTAGGAAGTTTGGTAGTTCTCACTTTGAGTTCTTATTGGCTCTTGAATATTTTTTCTTTCTTCTGATTGGTTATTAGGATTACTTTGGTTTTAGCTCTGTGACATTCAATAGAAAAGCACTCTAATCAGGACACTTTGTCTCACTTTAATGTTCTCCCATCAAGATGAGTGTTACACACAGCTATTATTGCTTTAATTGCATCCTGTAAATAAAAATAAAATGTGTTGATACCCTTTCATCAAGGGAAGCCCAGTCTGGGCAAATGGTTGTAAAAATGAATGTGATTACCTCTTCTTTCACATATGTAATGTAAGCACTAGCACTGGGTCCCTTAATAAATAAAACAAACAGATAAGAATGATTAAAAATAATAATAGAGTATTATTTACCAACTGAATTACAAAACTTAAAAGAACATGTATTTTTCCACCTAAAAAGTTCAGGGGATATATTAAAGTTCACACGGCAACCAGGTGGACAATCAGACATAGTTTGATGCTACTCTGGTTTGCAGATTTAATGAAAGTAACCGAAGAAGTTACACTCATAGACCCAGGGGTCTATGAATTGTAACTTCTTTGGTTACTTTCATTAAATCTGCAAACCAGAGTAGCATCAATCTATGTCTGAAGTTCAGGGGAGATATAGTAAGGAGAAATAAGATGCAAGTCACTCTTTAGGGCTTAAGGGTTAAACCAACAAGCCTGTTCCAAACTTACAATTTGAAAAAATATTCTATGCGATGGAGTCACCTTATAACTTTCTCCACTTTCTCAAGGCAAGATGGAGTTAACACTTTAAGTCCCACTAGTGACCTAGGCAGAATTTCTCCTTACACTATCAGTATGATATCAAGCAGACAAGTAATAGGAATAAACTAAAAATATCAATTAGGGGATTATTGATTAATCCAATGCCAAATTCTCCAAACTAACATCACATAAATTGTATGACAGGTGGTAAGGAGAATTATTTATGAAATCTTGGGAGTTAAAGGCTTGAAAGATGGAGGTAAAATAAATAAATAAAGCAACAATGTTAGTCATTTCTGGATGATTGCAAGGGGCTGTCATGCTTTGAGTTCAGCAGGCAACTTTGGAAATGCTTGTGGTAAGCTTTCATTCAACCCTCTTTTTACTAGTTGTGGTGACAGGTGAATAGCAATAGTTTCATACCTGTGACAGTATCTGATGCCTGATGATTACCTCTACCTATGAAGACCTGCATGGTTGGCTTGTTGATTGTATTTACCATAATACTAGGTTTCCGAGTTGTTTTAATTCACTACTCACCTGGGGACCTGCATAATTTGTACTATTATTCACAACTATTTTGTGTATTTTTCCAAACTTGCTGAAGTACTCTGGTCTTTTAAGAAGCTAAAAGGAAAACACAAAGAAAAAAACACTCATAAAAATTTCTCTCAATTCTTGAACTTAAATCTATAGCACATGAGTACATCAACTTTAAAACATACCTCGGGATCTGCTAATCTTTGAGTTAGTCCAACAACAAATACCAAATTTTTCTGTACAACTCTACAAGAAAAGGGAAAATATCCACATTGGTTATGGTGCAAACTGTGATCCTTTTATGTTAGGGATATATACCCATTCACTCCTTGTCTGTTCCAATTGCCTTTTCCACAATTTAATTATCACATATAAGATTGTAATGCATATTTATTCTATAGCTGACAGAACAAACATGTATCTTTAAAAATAAATAAATAAAAAAATAAATAAAATAAAATTATAGGTTAAAAGTAACATAAATAACTTACAAGAAGAAGAAAAGCAGATCATACTTGTTGGAATAATGAAAGTGCACAAGGAAATCACTCTTTGTAGAGATGATTTATGTAGGAAACTTATATTTCTGTGTGTCTATCCCATTTTGAACACAGGCTACTTTTCAGTTTTTCAGGAAACAACGAAATATCACCCAGAAGCTTGTTCCAAAATAATGAGAAAACTGTCATGCAATGAAAGCAATTTTCCTTAATCCAATCAAAAATATCATATTAAGTCATTTGTATGACATCCCATTACCTAAACTAAAATTCATAGACTTTCTGAACCTGAAAAATAACATCATGAAATTCTAAAGCTTGCCAGGTCTTCCATCACCCTAGCAAATTGCACAAAGGCTAAAAAAATGCTCTGACAATGCATACCAGTGCATACTGATTTGCCTTCTCACCTCACATTTGCTAAGTGTTTTCTGTTCTCAGTTACTTTTTGTTTTCTTTGTACATCTTTCTGTTTCCTCTCTTTCAGAATTCTCTGTATTCTGCAAAACAAATAAAAGGGTATCACTGAATCAGAAAAATACAAAAAATTTTTTTTTCCATAATTTAAAATTTTTCATGAAGCACATTCAAATATAAATTTCCATTGTGCTGAGGGTTGTATATTATTGCAGCATTTTCTTTTTCTTCCCTCCTTGATATTATTTTGGTGAATCTGAAAGCTGAAGAATTCTAAAAAACTGCACAGCAAGCAAACAATTAATGCAAAGTTTTTGGGAGAAACAAACTATACATGGTGTGTCTGTATAAAATAACCTGTAACAGGTGTGGCTTTTCTCTTTTTTGATGTGTTTGTATTGAAAACCAAAGTATCTCTAATCACAACATGAGCATCATTGTCAAAACTAGGAAAAAATAAGTATCTCTATTTCCACACTTAACCCTTTCACTCTCATAATGCAACGAAACACATTTCCTTCTTAATCAGTAACAAGAATTTGGTGATACATGTAGATCAAGATTAAAACTTCTACCTGATAAGTTTGAGTTTTCTCATTGCTTGTTTGCTGGATAATGTATGGATATTATAGGGAGAAGTAACATGTTAATCACTCTTGGGAGTTCTAGTATAATACAAAATTATCATCATTTTGTTGGCATTATGGCGCATTTTACAAGCTACAATAGAAATTTTGGCAGACTAAAATGCCTCCCATCCTTTCTCAATGCCATCCAAAATGATAATAGTGGTACTACAGCTTGTATCCTTGGGGATAAATATGTTTTGGGCCATTCTAAGAATCATTTTAACCCTCTTGCATTGGCTTGGGTCCAAAATAAATGTTTAACTTTATTTTCTTATTAATTATGCTGAAAGCTTTTTTCCCTAATTTTCTATATAAATTATTTCTGGCCCAACATTTTAGCTCTGGCAAACACGTCATGATTTTGAATTGCTACATAGAATCTCTAAAATGAGTTGGGCTTGAAAAGCTGTATATTTGTTTGCTCAGTAAAACGTTGATCTAAAACGACGTCTGTCTATTAGAAAAGTTATCCTTTACTTACTCGTCTTGTGAAAGGGGTGTATACACTGCAGGATCTTCACTGTAGGGCTGAAAAGATAACAGAAAAACTAAAGTTTCACTGAAATAGCTACAAACAGCAACCAAAACAGTTTCCAAAAATAGAGGAAAAGGTACAAATAATCCTTTACAGCTCATCAACAAGGCTAGGTTTGAGTTTATTGTTTAAAGGAGCTAAATTGAGAAAGAAGTGCATGAATTTTGCTTACATACAAGACAAAATATGACACAACTTTCAAACCTTTCTACAAGCAGGACATAAGCCATTTTCATCTGTTCTTATCCGATGCCAGCAAAACCTGCAGATCTAAAACGAAAAATTCCTGGGTTAGGAAGACATTTCTCAAATCTATTAATTCCAAACCTACTTAAAACAGATCTTGCAAAAAGCATAATCTGCATTCATTCTCTTTCCATAAGTGTATTCTTCTTTTTAGAATTTTTCTTTAGAATCTTATGATGAGTTATAACTCAAGTCATGTACAGTATATTCTCTTGATGCTAAAAATATATTGATTCAGGAAAAAATTGGATGCAATTTGTAGTAATTATGTGAGAGAAAAAAGGAAAACATTCTCTAAAACTGGAGACCAAGATTTTTCTATCTATTGAAAGGTAACACTTGTAAAACTGGTAAAGGAATACAACTTTCTCCTACTTAGTATTCAGTTTATGAAAATATATCCCACAATGATTTTGCAGTTAGATAACCCACTAAAAAAAATTCCACGATGTAGGTAACTACAAGTAAAACAATCTGATTTGCAACATGAGAATTGCTTGTTTATAACAAGAAGCAAGGAAGGAACAGCACAATACATTTCAATATCTATGATTTTGTTCAAAATGATTTCAAGTGAAATTGAGCTCAAACTTGTGATTTGTTTTTCTTTAAGCATCCAGAGCCAAGTGGTAAACAAACTTAAATAGTTTGAGACCATTTTGAGCTTAGAGCCAATTTAAACTTCAGTTTCTAAGTGTAATCGTAACAACCGACAATAAAACCTCTTACCATCACAAGGTGAGAATTCCAAGTTCAAAAAACATTACATCCAAATACTCCTCTCAAGCTATATAAAATATCTCTCACTGTTCATGATAGACAGCAAGTGGTATTTTTCAAATTCCTTATACCAATTTTCTGTCGGCGTGAACATGGTGGCTTAGCTTTAGATCACATTAAATATATTACAGAGATTAGCACTCAAATGTACAAAACACACGTGCACCTAAGATCATAACTGAGATTGGAAAAGAAATGTAAATATATCAACAAATATTTCTTGATATCTATAATGGACCTTTTGCTTCGCATTGGAGTTTCAATTACTTGTAGCTTTTGTTATATTTAGGAAGAAATATTCCCGATACCTTCAATCGAGTACGTATAAAATTCACATATTCGATTGCTTACCATCAGAGGGCGTTAAATGTTAATGATGAATTATACTTGTGTAAGAACGGCACCGACTCGAAGAAACCAAAATATGCCTCAACCATTGAACCTGAACATGGCACTCGTAAACAGCAAATCGTATTATGGCCAATGAATCTAACAGCTAAGAATTTAGAACAATATTTGAAAAGTGTATAAAGTCCACAAGATATACATGTTTATGTATTAACATATTTGTACAATTACGCGTTAAGTTGTTTTGTACTGCATAGATCTGTTCACATGAGGCGTTTCTCTATAAATCACCTTACATTTTCATTTACCTGATATCCACAAGTGCAAGGGAAGAAATTGACATCGTCGATTTCCAACTGTTCCATACACAACGGACACTGCGTAATAATTACAGAACAGACAATTTATTTAGAAACTCCCGCCCAATAAACTCGAGATCAGCCCCAAAAAAAACTCAGTAAAATTCAACAGCACCATTACCTCTGCATCTGAAGCTTGCATGATGATTTTGAAAAAGCCGTCAAGGTAGACAGTTTAGTCGCAGAAACAAAAGGCAATTCGGTCTACAAAGTATTGTAGTTTAATTTCTTGGCGGGCCGAAGTAGACAACTTTCTAAACGTCTCACCGGAAACAGAAAATGTCGGCGGAAATTGTCGGTGCGTTCGATGGAGAGCGAGTTCTTCTTTCCCTGAGATTCCGAACGATTCAGAAATCCCCAAATACAAGAAGAGATGAAGCAGGCAACTTCTATTTCTTGTGTATAAACTCTTGCCCTCTTGCCCAATTTCCTTTCCTTCGCTTGTCATATCACGACTGTGTCATTTGCTATTTACGGCGCATGAGCCTCGCGCATATGACTAGTTTGTAACCGGCTGTGATTGCGGGCTATATAAAATGCGGTCTTAAATATTCTGCGATCTGATTGGTGGCCTAGTGGGTAAGATTGGTTTACATCGCGCCCTACTCGGAATTCCCCGCGAAAATTTGTTTCTTAGCAGTTTAAATTACGAGTAACTTATAAGTAACTCAAAACGTTAACAAGGGAAATTTTTGGGCCATTTTTGAAGAATAAAATGCTATGATGCCATACTAAGAAAAGAAGGCCTTCAGAGGAAATCTCAAGGAGAATTTTAAAAAAAATTCATAAATCTACACAGAAATTGCTTCGCGTAATCTTTTCATGTAATTTTCCCATTTTAACCAACCTTGTTGGGTAAAGGTCTTGGCGTTTCTATGACTTTAACCTGCTGACTTCGTCTTTCCCTTTTAAGGATTATTTAGCAGTTACAATCACACCCGCCTACCTTGATGGCCCCTTCACAATGGCGTCTGTTCATCATTATTATTAAACGGTTAATGGTTTTCACACGAGAGCAACATTTGACTTTGTAGTGTGATCGTTCGGGTGAGAGTAGTTCCAGCAAGGATTTTTTTGGTAGTAATCCCTCGAATCTTCTGACCACCCCGTTCGTTTTACTTGATCCATTTATCGCGCTTTGCAGCATTCAAGAATTGGTAACTTAACCCGAAAATTCAGCCTTAGCGACACTATGATTATCAGCTGAGTGTGGGCGGGTAAAAGTTTATAGACGGGGTTTTCACCTTAAAATTTTGGTGTTGGCACGAGTAACCTTCCTCGTTTCCACTGATAACCAAATCTTGGGAGCCGTGCGTCGCCAACCGTCAAACGCGAAAACCCGCAAAAGGAAGTCAAAGAACGTTGCCACGGGAAACAGAACCAGTTGCCTGTGACGACAACACCATTTTAATGTCAACACGTAATTGCCATACTACCGTCGCCTTCGCATATAGAGGTTGGGAGGCGTTAGGAGAACTTACACCATGTCATAACGCTGATGATCACGTTCCTATGAAGAAAGTCCGTACACATCTTCTAACAAATAAAAGTCTCAATTTTATTAACAATATATTCCTTGAACTTTTCGTCTACAAAAGAACATGTAATACAACTAAAGTCGGAGTAGGAACAAGTGTTTAAAATACAAAAATACAGCCATATAAAATATGAAATATACACAAAAATAAGCTACGGTATAAAAATATGTCGCTTCATGATATTTCCTATTTTACAAAATGTGTTTCATTGAAATTTCTAATTCTTATCAATCATTTTCATTCGTTCATCTCAGAATTATTTTCATTCTTATTTTCAAATATGTGATATATCATTTAACCACTAAAATCAAAATTTAAAATCATGATCTAATTTCCTATCTAACTTGTTAGCATACGTAGTGATAACAAAACAATTATATGACAGGGATAAACGAAACCTAAACGAATGATTGAAATACAATTAAGCCGATAATTTTGCAAATTTTTGGTGAATATTTTAGAGATTCTGAACACGACTCTCTATTACGTTTGAATCATAATTTATCATCAGTGAATTTTTGACAGGTTATAGATAATTGAGAGTAAATCTGAACGAGCTCGACAACTGTAGTTGCCGATGAGAACTTCATGACGTGCTGTTCTCCAAAATATGCTGAACGTTTTTTCTAAAATTATTACAGGGAAAGTTGAGAAGTTTTGAGTGATCTCCTTGGGTCCGTTTATCCAAAAAATGCTGTTTCAAAATGACCAAGATTAGTTTTTTCAGGGAATTTCCAGCGCGAAAAAAGTTAATCAAATAAAATTGTTGGAATTTACTCTCGAAATTGCCATGTTCAAGCCGTAAGTGATAAGAAGATCGCGCAAAATATCCTCTGGATTTGTTTCTGTACATTTTTTCGAAGAAAAAAGTTTTTCAGTTTCTTTGTGATATCTAAATGGCTGCTTCTGTAAGAAGTGAATTGATAGAAGGAAGTATTCCTGGTTCATCAACACAATCCATCTTTTCCAACTCACAGTCGCCGTTAAATAGCTTGTGGACTGTCATGTTGATGTATTCCTCATTTTCGTCCGTGTGTTCCCCGACCCCGACTCCCTCATCCAACATTCCTGGCGCTTCAGAGTAAACCATACTGCAGGCCATCAAAGGAACTTCTGCGCTTGTGCTCACGTGCTCCACGTGATTGCGTGATGCGTGTTGCGTGACTGGCATATAGTAGCCTTGCATTACTTGTGGATAAGGTACGTTTGCGTGATTCATCATCGCGTGATATGGCGAGGGACCTGAATGACCAGTACCATTTTCAACGTACTGTTGACTGTGATCATAGCCCTAGAATGGGAAAAAAGGGAATAGGTTACGAGCTCATTGAAATCCAAAACGCGAGTTACTTGTTTTTCTAAACTCTGATCTAGCAAGGATAAATACTGTATATAATATGCATTTCTTTGGTTAAAAAACCTACAATAACAATAACGATCTAACACAGGATTTCAAATTCTAGTGTATTTATTATCAAAACTCTTACCAGCCCAAATGAATAACAGTGATGCGGCATAGAATTGATAGAGTATAATTCAACGGCTTACACTAAGCTAAACTAAGGAAAAATCTTAATGACCACTCGCTCATATTTGTCTGAAGAGAGTGATTGTACTATTTCACTCGCCCTTAACTTACATTAGCCATGTAACAATTCTCGTTAGTCGCCGGAGCCTGGTACCGATTTGGCGCCACGAATCCACCAAGCCCGCAGTTATTGAAGTGCTGCGCAACCAGGCTGTCAATCGCCTCAGATGAAGGGTTTACATCGCCGTGTATGGCATATCCCCAAGGCTGCTTTTTCTCGCCTAAGGCTGTGTACGTCACTTGTGAGAAGTTGCTGTTCCCTAGAGCGTTTCTGGGTAATCCTGTCGAAACCGCTGGTGACACAGGTGGCGTGAGCACAGGCGCTTGAGGCATTCCATTGTGACCAGGAAAGTAATTCTCCTTAGGAGACGGCATAATGAAGGCGGTCGACTCCAGCGGTGTGGGCGGGAAACCATTCATCGCAGGCGACATCGGTTCACTCATCATAGAGCATGCGCTCAGGCGATGAGAGGACAGTTTCTTGGGCCTTGGTTTCACGCCATTTAGGTGATCACGTGACTTCGTCCGCTTGTTGCGATTGGACGGACGACAAGTGTATTCAGGTTCTTCGACTTCAATCTTAGGAGGCAGTTTGCCTCCGTTGAGTACAACGCTATCGGGAACTGTGAACTTTGTTTTTGTCACAACGGTTTGTACTCGAAGCGGAGATTTTTCTTTGTCGACTCCCTCACCTGAAGAAGAGAAATAAAAGAAAAGAGTGATAAACTTAGAACTTTACGGATAAAGCTTCAAGACCATCTTCTCTCCCCGGTACTGAGATGTAAAATATAAAACCAAGAGCCCGGTATGGCGACTTTTCATTTTCATTTAGCTAGACATTATCCGTAATAGTAGGGATAACCGCTCACCCATTTTGAGATGCCTGTCCAACATTTCTTGTAGCTTCTCCTCCGTTTCGTTGTAGAATTTTGTTTCAATAACGAGCAGCATATACTCATCAAGAAGCATTCTGATGAGGTGAAATGAACCTTAAAATAATTAAGAAATTTTTAGTAAAACAAAGCATCGAGAAGCGCATTACGGCATGAGTGAAATAAAGAAATAAAAGTGTGTTGGTGTGCAAAAATTCTGAGCACGGAGCCAATAAAGAATTTTTATATGAAGAGCAAATAGCAAAAACTGAGTGCCTTGGTTGTCTGTTCAAACGATTTCCTGAGTTGGTTTTCTTTTAGAAGTAAAGTTAAAATAAAGACGGCTTATATGGTTTGCTTTTGCAGTGAAAGCTATTTTCAATCTTTTTGGTGACTTTGGACCCGACTAACGAGAGCTACAGGCCTTTCACGCAACAAAAACGCAAAGGTTAAGCTAATAATGTGACACAGCTTCGGATAAAGGTTAAAGCTTCTTATTTCACAGGGGATAATCGATAACTTGAGCGGATAACCTCGCCCATACGTAAAGATTTTCTAAGTTTAGCGTACTAACCGAAGTGCGTCGAGGCGTTCAGCGTAAGATTGTGCATCAGCCTCGCTCCCAAGAATGACCATCTTAAAAGAAACTCCTGGGCTCGGCTTTTGAAGTCGTCACTAGTGCCTTCGCAGGGCTGCAATAGTATGCAACGTGGATTATCATTAAGAATTAAAAACAAACAAGAGAACAAATGCTTTTTGAAATAATACTATATCAGATTTTTGTTAAATTTACAGCCCTCAATTAAATTATCTAGCCAATCCTTCTGACCTCTGAAAGAGCAGATAGTTTATTTGCGCAGTTTCCGACTTTGCGTGCTGATCACATGCTCATTTCATGTGCATCAAGTGCACATCATGAACGCATGGTGATAACGTACCCTAATAATCTTTGTCTCGACCAGTCTATCTAGCCATTCCACGTAAGATTCCAAAGGAGCTTGTTCCCGCAGCAGTTCCACGAAATCTTGGAGAACTAAAAAGGTCAATGCAAGGCAACAAAAAGAAAAATTAAAATACCAAACGCCTCAATTTCGTGAAAAATGCTTCTGGAGACGATGAAACTGGAGTAGAAAGGTTTCATTTGTTACTTACATTCATTATCAAACCCATCCTCGCATTCCTTCTCAGTCTTTGTGTGAACAGTTTGTCTTGCACTGTTTCCATTGTCTAGCTTCTCAACGTCTTTAACCATGTGATCGACAACCTCTTGATTTGCTAAAACGGGTCGTGCGGTCTGGAAAATAAACACAATGCAAATTATACCTGCCTCGTGATTCAGACTGCTTCATTATGCTGGGACCTTAACGACATGGTCGGTAGAGTCTCTCTTCTGACTGCTAAAAGTTACGTTGTAAATCAGTTCGGAGAATTTGGTATCATATTAAGATAAGACCCTGCCGCTTTTAACTATGTCTATTCTCGTCAGCTGTTCGCTGGATGATGTATCGAAATTGTAAGGAGAAATTATACATACAATTTCTCTCAGAGCTAATTATATCTCAAGGTTAACTTGTATCCTTTGAGACCTTTTTTCCGTTATTGCAATTGGCGTTAAGTATCCTTGATAAAGATTTCCAAGAGTTCAAAAGAGTTCAAGACATAATCTTGCCTAGAGCTACTTTAGGTTCTCTCTGCTGGCTCGGTTTTCTTACCTGCGCAAGATGCAGGAAAGATGTCTGTCTTCTCAGTGACTGAACAAAACGTCTCACAGCTAAATATAAAACAGAATAAAAGATGAAATAAGAAGGTTACTCTAGAGAGAAATAAGGAATAATATGTCAGAAATAAACGTTAAATAAATTTCCGGTCACAATGTTATCAAACCTTGAATTTTTCCCATTTTAAGATAATCCGGTAGCTCAACTGTAGCAGCTATTACCCAGGACTCCAAATGTCTCGCGAAGGTCCTGATATCAGCAAGGAGACTGAAATGAGAGATAAAAAAATTAAACAATGTTTAATTTGCAATTCAAGCATAAGATTATAGTTCATCCGAAAAAGGCATAAATGTCAGTTTACCCTTCTGGCACGTCTTGCATTGTAGATGGAACCAAAACATCCATGAGAACCTGACAAGAAACGGAATTAAAAAATAGATTATTTTGACGTCAATGAAGATAGTAAACTTTAAGCCTCGTGATTTTCAAGTGAATGATAATGTTTTTTAGTGAATGCACGGGTATACTCGGATAATAAAAACTACGAGTTCTCCCATTCATAGGAGCCAAACCTAAGACCTTCCGGACGCTCTACCAATGAGCTGTAGAAGGCTACAGTGTAACTATGTCCATAGTGACAAACTTCCCTTGTACAGCTAGCATAGGAATATCGATCTGTAGTGCTTCCACGCAAAGTTGACTATTTCACTGACAACATTCCTAAAGAAAGGCCTAAAAAGCCTTTGAATGTAATTTTTAAATAATAGAATCATGATCGAGGAAGTAAAAAATCTGACTGAGTTATATTAATCATTGCATATTTCTTGAGATGAAAGCTGATAAAAGAAAAACGCAAAACTGAAATCTATTCTTCTGGATGAACAGACACTAGATTTATAGAATCGTTTATTTGAGTACCTTGTATAAAATTGAGTCACAAACACAAATGACATCAGCAACGACCTCTGTGTTCATCAGTGGCAGAAGGTGATCGGGCATTCCTTGCCAAAAATGGAGAAGAAAATTTTTTATCTGAAATGAGACGCAGAAAGCATGTCATCTTGTTTAGTCAGGTTGGACTGTGCACAGCTAACTTTAAAAACGCCTGGCAAATTCACTAAGGATAGACGCACAAACCCCTGGGAGTTAAGTGCACGAAAAGTAGCGCCTCACTCTTAGAGTTCCGCGCGACGCGCTTACATCATTTTTTTTTTTTCGACGATTTTTCTTAACTCGCGCGACGATCTTAGTCGAAAAGAAGGAACTGCTCGTAGTTTATCTTTAGGGTGACTACTTATTTCATTACAATGAGGATTTTTTTAAGGACAGTGAGATTACTAAGGCACCAATGGTATGGGACAACCTGTATCACAAATCATTCTATGAACCTCGCCAGTTGTATCAGCTTACCTCATCAAAATTTGCATTAATTGCAGTGTCCAGTATACATTGACAGTGAGTCTTGTACATAACTACGAACGTTTCAACCTGAAACATGTTAAAAGTCGTATGTACAGTTTTAATACCAAAATTAAAATATTGTCGAAGTTTCATTTCGATTTTAACCTCCCTAAATACAACAATTATTCAACGAGTAATTCCTCTCCTAATAATTTCAAAAGAATATTTAGTAAATAGGTGATCAGAATGGAAAAAAAAATCTTATCAACGGGTGGTGCTTCCTTGAAGAAACACCAAATGCTTTAGAATGATCCAAGAGGAAATATGTGATAGCTGGAAGGGATAATTTCGCATTTTGTCATGGTAGTCGCCAGGGAATCTCTGTTAGCATATCTATAGCTGCTGAAATGGTGTATTATAAATTTGTATAAAGAAAAAGAGAACATGGTTTCTACCTGGCTGTACAAGCCGCGCACTTGACATCTTTTCTCTTGCATTTTTAAAAACATATCAACTAGAGATTTTAACCCTTTACTCCCTAAGAGCGACTCGAATCTAATTTCTTCCTACAATATCAACCCTGAGTCACATATTCAGGTCATGAGAATAAAGGAAATGATCACCAGCTAAAGAAGCTCTTGATTGTTAAACAAACTCTCCTTGTTGGCAACTTAGGAAACGTGTGGAGAACAGTATGGAGAATATGCATACTGATGTTAGGGTGGAAAGGGATAATGTAACGTGACCACACAATACTCAGAGGCAGGAAAATTCAAATAGATAATTGATGTTTCCTGTTGTAAAAACTCATTACCTTTTCTAATGATATTTTCTCCGGTAACTCCAGTAGCCTTGGATTTGGGAAATCTGGTAACAGTGTTCCAGTTTTGGAGCTGAGTGAGTATTTTCGAACTGAAAATGAGCCCTGCAAACAAGAAAGTAACTTAATAATGACTGTAAATATATGAAAATCAGATATGTGCACTGCGGTTGAAGAAACGAATATAGAAGTGATCCTTGCAGTTATGAACACTACTGAACTAGTAGCTGAAATAAAGCCTGAAAACAATTCAGGGCCGTACGGGATTTGAACCCATGACCTCTGCGATACCGGTGCAGCGCTCTACCAACTGAGCTATATTCGTTTCTTCAACCACAATGCACATATATGCTTTCATATATTTACAATGATTATTCACCACTTGGGGGGTTTATTTGGAACCAACATAATGACCAGCTCCCAGTTGGCTTGTTAGCTCAATTGGTAGAACGCTGCAGCGGTATCGCAGAGGTCATGGGTTTAAATCCCGTACGGGCCTGAATTTTATCAGGTCTCATTTCAACTACTAGTTCATTAGTGTTCATAACTGCGAGGATCGCTTCTATATTCGAATAAAATTTTTTGTTTATTAGTATCATGCATGAGGTGTGCGTTAACGAAAAGAAAAAATATTTAGGTAAAGATATTAGAACATTGGTAAATAGTGTGTGGGCAAAAATAATTAAATCTCGCACTGAGGAAAATTGCTCATTTAAGTAAATCTTAGCAATAACATATCACGTTTTTGGTCATGAACAGTCTTTACCTCATTCTTGACTTTTGACCCAGAAAATCTGTTTGAAATGGAAAGATTGATGAAGATATTAGATTAAACTGAAATTTTAGAGAGGCGGACGGTTAGATATATACCGTCGTGAATCACTTTTTCAAATAACTTCGGTCACCATGCATCAGTGAATAGTTTGAAGCCGGGGGTATATAAGTGTAATTTTGACTATCCCTGCATTTCCTTGAGAAGCAAAATTTTACTTGGGTATCCTGTGAAATCGAAACGTTGCGAAACCTACACATCCTGTTTTGTATGTGGGTCAGTGGTGCTATCAGCGGTGGCTGTTAAACGCTTTCAATCATCAGATTTTAGTAGTGATTCTCCTTTCCATTTGCCATATGTATTAACTAGTGTTAAATCTGAGAATATAGTGGTAAATCAGATAATATACCCCTGTTGAAATTCTTCTTTAATATCATCGAAAATCTGTGTACCATTGTGTTGGTATTGTAAAGAGAAATTACATCTTGGTTACTCTTGGCAATGAAAGGACAAACAGAATCGCACGAAAACAAGCCTGTGAGTGCTAGCGGCCTGTGTCAGGCTTACATTCGGAGAAGGCAGGACAAAAAATAGCGAGAGTTTGGGAACAAAAACTCTTTCCGTTGCCGTTCCCCTGACAACCGTTCAGCCTCGTTCGCCCTTTAGTTTGCATGTCTCTTCTGATCGCGGGCGCGGAATGAACTTAAGCCGTGCTTTTACACATTTCAGTTGTTAAGTCTAGAATTTCTTTGTTGTAATTTGAGGTAGAATAAGTCTTCCAAATTGACTCGCCGTTCAGTCGCTCCTATTCCTATGTTTAGCCCAATTACAAAGGAAACATTGGGAGAAAAACACCCCTTTTAATGTAAAAGACAATTAATTCAGCAGTATGCAAACAGACCACACACCAAGAATACCTCTCTTAAAATACTCAAAAGTCTGGTTTAAATGGAACTTTGAAAAAACAAAATCATTCAGATAGAAAAAAAATCGAAGTGGCGTTTAAGTTTGCGAGTGAATCATGGAAATCAAAAACAGCTGGGGCGTTTTATTGAAGAGTTAAAAAAGCTTTATATTCATAAACGTTAGCCGGGCTTGACCTCTCGGCTTAAGAAAGATTATGGGCTGTAAAGTATTTCGATCTCAGCTGGTTACCATTTAAGAACACTCCTACGCACGGAGTTGTCAACTCTTTTATATACAAAAATATTTATAGTAGGGGCTTCAATAACGTTTTCAGTCCACAAGCGGTTGCCGATGGTGAGATGGGCTGGGCGGCTGTGCCGTAAGTCGAAACCAAACACACGAAGTTACTCGCCAGCGGAACAGACGGCGGTGCGAGGTCCTACAGGCGGCGGCAAACCGCCAATAACCGGTTTAAATGGAAACCCCTGAGAGAGTCTTAGTCATGTACATCTTTGCTTTTATGTTCTTTGGGAGTAACATATTTTTCTATTCTTAGGCGATTCATTTTGGTGTCCCTCCGGAGCTCAATTAATGCTGTATTGTTCGTTAAAGTAACTGACTTTGTGTATAGCCTCCTTAATTTAAAAGGTGTCAAATGATTAAGTGACCTTGAAATAAATGGAAAAACTTAATTTCTAGATGTGTACTTAATTTAAGATGGAGGAAAGACCTCAACATCACATATGTCTGCAAACGGAGAAAATTGCATTGTAAGACCGCAGATTTACGCTATTTTTTGCCACGTAATTTTTCTACTGTGTTTAAAGTTTACACTTCTTTACATTACAAACTTCCGTTTTTCATCCCCGACGAGTTTTGAATAAGAAAGAACCGGCATTTCTATTGTCTTTTCAATAAACAAACCCCATTATTCTACAGAAACCCATTTAATTACACAGCTCAAAATAAGCAGCGAGATGTCGCTTGGTATACCATGACAAGAAGTCAATACGGAGAATTATTTCCCTCACCTCGTTAAACCTTTGCCTGAGTATACCGAGTGATAATAAGCAGAGGATTCCTTGATACCTATTCCGTAGTAGTGATATCTGAGAGAGATGGCAAGAGATTATTGTTAAGTGCTCGTATAAATAAACGAAATCTTGGAAACGATTAGCGATTCAAAAAACAAATTGGTTCAGTCAATGCCATCGTACTTTGAATGACCGCGGGTTCCCAGCCTTCTTGTGGTTAGTTGAGGAAACTTCAGTCGTATCGTCTGAAAATAAAAACAAAATAGCTTAAGATTTCTAGCCTGTATTACCTGCTGTCAAAAAGTTCGAGATTTTAAACCCAGAAAATCATAAAAATCTCTAGAGAAGACATACACTCTGAATTGTCTTCTTATGGCACAGTCAATTTTGTTCCGGAATAGATTTTCCTTTATTTGGAACATTTATCGAGAAACTAACTCAAACCCACCAAAGAGAATTTGATAATTACTCTGTCATCAGAAAGGTATCTTCTTTTGCTAAGCATTGTCTTCTTGTATGACTTAAATAAATTATTCAAAACAATTTCAGTTCAAAATAAACAAGGATTACAAAAACACATCTTCGACCATCATGTTTAGGAATACAACCAGCAGCGAAAAACTTAGCGCAAAAAAATGTCCAAAGTTTATCGCTTCAGGTTGATACAGCGAGTCGTACGAAAACTTTTCTCTCGTATAAATTTCAGAGTTTTAAGCTTAAATAAAAAGGAATCAATTTCATCATCACTTCTTGTCCTTTGCATACAACCAGTGAAGAACGTCGGGAAAAGTCGCGCGACTGGCAACATGGTTATTTTCATTCGCTGGACGTGATTGGCCGAGCTTACAGGTAGTGTGCATGTCTATGATTGGATGAGAGAGATACGCTGTTTCTTTGCTGAGTGTAGTATACCAGTCAAATGCGCTTTTGCCAAAAAAAAAATATCGAATAAAATTACCTTTCCAAACGTTGCAGCACATGCTGCATCGACACTATGCCTTCGACAGAAGTCCAGATAATGAGCGTACAGAATACAGCGTGGAAGGCAGACACCTTCACACATTACATAGTTTTCTTCAAGCCTGTAAAAACAGTAGAAATATATAACATTTATGGTCAAAATGTATATATCTTTGCAATATACCCATGCTTAACTGCAACAAAAAAAAAAGTGCTCTTTTCGAAGCAGTGACATTTGCTTTGTAAGGGGGACCAGAGAGTAATTCATTTATGTGTCATTCATTCAATCAAAGGGCGTAAAAGATACACTCAGTTCAGATTTCGTTTTCACAATTCTCTAGGCAGTCACTGAGAAAAGTTTTAACTCCGTAAACATTGAAAAAGTGCGTCTGAATTGGTTCACAACCAATAGAAAGCAAACTGCTCAGGTGATATATGTTGGATAAGCTTGCTGGAAATTAGTGAAAAACTGCTTAGTAATTCGTGTAAACGTTCAAAGAGACTACAGAACTTTAGAAACATCTTTGCGTGACGAATACCACACCCATTGATGTATGCGGGAGACGACCAGACTTCACACAATGTTTTTTTTATCAAAGACTCGGTTTTCTCGGAAAGAGGAATTAGCTATATCAGCTTTTGAAGGTTTTTGAAGAGTTTGCCGAGAACATTTTCATTTCCCAAGCTCTTTATTTCAGAATAATTCAAGTCCACCCATTTATTTCCTCGGTGACTCATTGTTTACGTTTAACTCAATATTTTGGTTGGCATTAGCACCGAGCAAGGCCGCATTCTTTCAATCTTTTATTCGAACAACAAACACTGAAGACGTCAAATGTCTCTGTCATTATTTATTTACAAGATGGAATCCAATCGACCTTTACACCAAAGTATTTTGGTGGAAAATTCTCCGTAGAAAATTCTCGATAGAAGAGTAATAGATAACATGTTAAGATTAATCTCTTGTTTTGAATATCCGTAATAAGATGAACGCGAGACAAAGGCATAATTCCTTGACTTTTGACCAAACAAAAGAATAGTTTTAAGTATCAAGGTTACTCTAAACCATCTAAAATAATACTAAATATAAGTATGTTTCTGACCTTTAATAAGAAATAATGTAATCTCGTATTAAAGCCATTATTTGATGTGAGGAGAATTTTCGAGTCTGTTAGTGCAATAACTCTTACTTCCTAAGGGGAAAAAATGAGCCTCGCATCCTTTTTTAGGCAATCTTTTTCTTCTCTTTTCAGAAACTTAAAACGTCATAAAACTAACTGCAATCCACTAGTAAATTTCCACATTTTTCTCCAAGAAACTTTCCTAACCCGATTGTGGTAGAAATAAAAAAATCGTGCCTCCGGTGAAATATTTTTCGAGCACCCCTGTCATGTGCTCAAAACGGAAAGACACATCTGTTTTGTGATCACGTATGGTTTCCTAATTTGTGGCCGAATCTCCATTCTTTCCGTGACGTTATTTTATTTCCAAACGTCTAAGTTTTAAGAACATCATGACAATTTACATTTGAAGTGTTCGAATTAAAACCCGCTGGCCTCCAAGGGTTCGAGAATTTGTTTTCCGGTCTTTTGTGATCACGACGCTTTCAACAAATTAATTGAATCGAGTTCAACCGCAAGATTTTAACGCATAGCACGTCAGCTTAAAGAGGGAAGGAATTTCTTTCCCGTCGTAAACAAACTGTCTATCCGATAAGTTACCTTGCCCTTGGAACGAAAGTGTCACGTACATAGCAGAATTTGAAAATGCTGTAACTGTTTCACTTAAAATCAACAGGTGGTAACTTGTAAATTGCTCCTGTCATCAGACACTTTCGCTAAACTAAAATCTTCCTTGATTAATTTTCCTACAACGACAGCTTGTATACCATATAAAAAATAAGTCAGAAAATTCAGAAAATATTCTGGAATGAAATGAATGTACTTCCCTCGAAATGGTAAAAAAAATTGTGTACAAAATTTTGCTGCAAGGTCTACAACTCCCAACTCAAAAATCCATTAAAAAACATTTAGAAACATGAGCTCCCTAATTGTATTTTCTTTAACAGAAATTTACTAAAAGCATTTTACCAAAGCAAGTGTCTCTTTTGTTGATAAAGCCTTAAGAAATTCCGGATGGCACAATTCTGTAAAATAATCCACGTATTTCTGGCTGGGTGACATGGGTTAATATCTAGTCCAAGACTAGTGTGCGTCAAAGCTTTTGTGTACCATAATGAACGTCAATCGATGAAAGGTTTAGGCGCACTGTAAAAGACTTGTTTACTTACAGACTTACAAGCTGTTAACCGAAAAGAAATATTCATTTATTTTACGCCTGACAGAGTTGACTTAAGCTGACAGCTACGAACCTCAAGTTTGCTGAAAACACCAAAATAGAACTCTCAAGAGTATCAATGATATCAACACAGTTAATTAACAGCTGAGAGATACTCCTTGTCTAAATAAGTTCAAAAGATTTTGCTGACGGGGTTTCTAAAGAGAACGGCATATTAAATTGAAAAAAAATATTCTGTGCAGTAACTGGTGTTGTTTGCAGTTCACGCTGCTACTCCAACTAAATTACTAGTAATGTGGTTTTTCAATTTTTGTCTTCCGCCGAATTTCCGGACGTAGTTAAACACGTGTGAAGATTCACAAGATTTTGTAGAAACCACATCTAGCAAATTAGTGCCGATATTAAGGCAGTACGCACAAATCGCTACAGAAAATTTTTTAAAATATGAAATCAGTGTTGTGGAAACAAATTGATCTGTGACATGCAAATAGGATGAAAAGACTGTGTTTACAGTAAATACTACACAGTAAAAATGTGAATTTATTTAAAGCATGACATAACTTCTATTAACCTACTAAAACCTTGTTAATAATAGTAACTGGATCTACAGAGCGATTTTGATGATACAGTTGCTTTTCGTTTAAAGTTATTTTTGGATTTTTTTCTTAACGAAAAAATGTTAGTTTCTGTCGTCCTAGTTGGTAAGATGTGCAAATTTGTTTTGAAGTGCTTTGCGGTTTTCACTCAAAATTTTTTGCACCTAGATCCCTTAAAAGAAAGCGTTGCCGTTTGAAAGAAAGCAGAGCCGAACTAATTGTTAATAACTGAAAGAATTAAGAAGTGTTAGAAGTGTGAATTGGAATCTTCAGCGGTACTTGAAACGGTGACACCTTTACAGGAAACCATAGTCTTACAACAAAGATTAAACCTTACCAAAGCAATGTTTCCGTTAGTTGTTCTTTCTTCGTTTTCGGAACTCTTGCCTTGCTATCTTTCATTATCAACTCGGTGTCTGTAAAAAAAGAAAAACTGAGCTGACAATGGGACAGGAAACCAACAAATTTGTTTCTATCAACACGCTTGTAATCTTACGAACGTTTGTTTGTCAGCGCAGACCTTCTGGAAATGAGCGCTAGCCACTGAAAATATGCCTCAATTTTTAATCCGATATTTACGTGAGTGATGGTAGACTTATAGCTGATTCATGGCCACGAAATAGCCTCATAAGCAGCTTCAATATTAAGTCGAGACAATGCCAAGTCATTTGTCGTGAAGCCCTTCAATTCAGTGACAGTTAATCCGCAGCACTCAAGTTCAAATAGCGTTCTGAAGTTCATACACATGAGACGTTTTCATTTTTACGCGCCGTGCTCTATACCATGATTTCTTAATATCACTTTTTTTCGAACGTTTGCGCATTTTCTTCGCTTGCCTGAGCCGAAACTGTTGCAATAAAACCAGGCGGGAACGTTTTCAAAACATTACAGTGCGACTTGCGTAAAAGCGCAGTCAGGCAAGCAACTCGTTCACTCACAACATTTCGTGCGAGGGAATTTCAATCAGCAAAATCTAACTCTCTGAAGGGTAATTATATAGACAATGGCATGGATTAATTTTGATTCTAAAAGCTCTTATGGAGCGTAAAACTTTTAAATATCTAATGGCGGTCATTCAGCCATGGTAGCTTATGGGGCTTACACCGTATGTTTCTAACAAGCTTTCAAGAATATATTCACTCTGAATGGAACACAACGTGTGTTGCCTTCGGCAAAATAGTGACGTAATGCTACAGAAGCTTGACTGTATTTCTTTACGTCAGCAAAAATAGAAAATTATCTTTGATTGCTTCTTTATAAAATGAATTGTTCCACTTTGAAAAAGTGTAACGGCTATCTCGTAAGCTGGTAGATGCATACGGAAATATTGCTAGAAAAAAACGTACCTATTTGTTATGACCGACGGTTGACATCACCTTTGTTCCATGCTATTGAGGTTTATTAAGCGGACACAAAAGATAGTAATTATATATTTTTGTGGTATCAAAATACTGATGTACTTTTACATACCTTCGGTCTGTTCCTCGAATTGCCCATGTAATTTCTTGTTGTTAGGCGTTTTTTTCGTTTTAAGTTTACATCTTTTCACTCGCGAGACGAATTCTCTCTTTTCAAAATCGCTCACGCCGATTTTATTGCTTGACTGGTCAGGTACACGACTTCTGTTCCTCGTGCTGGGCATCGCGACTTTGTATTCGCTCTGATTTGTAAACTGTAAAATACGACCCGTGCGGTCAGCTATACACCTCCCGTTGAGTCAGAACGAAGAACCTGGTACTCGCAAAAGAAGAACCACCGACTTTTAGATCGCTTTGTCTAGAAACACAGAGAGCATTAGTTCATGCAAAAGAAGGGTGAATGTAGATGTCTGCGGCGGATTATTTGAGCGAAAGCATCTGTAGTCATCAACTGAGGTGCATAATTAGAATGAGGTCTGCAGTCAAACACAAAAGACTTGTTATTGCCATTTGACGGTTCCTGAAATCATTCATGAATTATTAATTCGCAGCAGGCGCGAGCGAGTGAAGTTGTTACGTCATTTATTGCCTCAACCCACGCATTCGGATCTTAATTAAATAATTATCTCTGTTTCTTTCTCTCGTGCCAGTCGCGACCAATCACGGCACGGCTACTAATTGAACCCTTGCCACCTTCAACAAAAGGATTTTTGGTCACCATAGCAACTGCCGCCGAAACAAAGAAACTCGAAAAGCTTTACGCTTTAAGTTTGATCTGACTGTCAACAAAAGTTATGGCGTTTGAATGTTGCCCTTTGTGTAACCATCGGCTTTGCTCAGAAAGCGATTGTGCAACGGATTTCTTGTATTGTACCCATGTGGCTAACAAATAATTCAAGTGTATAATTAAAACGAGCGTTTTCTTCTATCGTTTGTAGAAAGTGTTTCGAGAAGACATTAGAACAGCCAGACTTACAAAGCAATTCGCTAGAAAATCTGTCATTGTTGTAATATCTATGGCCTAGAGTGCCACTTGATTCCAACATTTTATCATAATATCGTTTTAATCCATCCTAAGCCGTTTTGCACTTTCCTGCAGTTTAATTGTGATAAGGTTTGTCATTAACGAGACAATTGTGGCTTTTACTGGATCAAAAGATTTCCTCGACCACTTGTTTATAACGGGAAATTTTCGATACCACATCCCTTCTAATTGTGCGGTAAAAAATGCAGAGTGGACGAACGTGACACACGACTCAAGTACACGCGTCATTTTCCCGCCGTTTGACGCACGCGGCCGCGGATGCCATAGCGCGGATCAAACATCACTCGCTCGCGTGCATAAAATTACAAACGCCCCATACCACATACAAAGATTTTTGTTTGCTTTGCATGCAGTTTTCATCTTTTTTGGGAAGAATATTCATAATGGATGCATTTTTTCCAGTGGAAAGACTTTTGCTGCGAGTGTCAAGTACATCACGGACGAAATCTTAATGATTGTACGAATTTGGAGGTTTGCAATGCTGACTGCAAAACCACACCCATGATGACAAAACAAATTCAATTTCAAAGTAACAACTTGGCTGATTATTAAGCAGTAACATATCGACTGAAATAAGGAGAAGTTGTACTAATCAAAACGATAAAAAATAGACATGTAAGTGTAAATCACCGCTGAGCTTTTTGGTGAGAAAAGCATAATGAACTTTCTTTGCGACGAAGTCGACAATTGTTTCGCCTGAAGCGTTTTCGATTTGTTCCAGATGATTAAAATTTTTCCAATTTATTACACAGGTTGACTTATCTTCAAAAATTGAAAATTCTGTCTGTTTTTCGAGACTTAACTGAACGATAAAGAATTTGATTCAGAAACGAGCCCCAGGAATTTTTAGAAATTTTTGTTTGAAGCAAGTTCAAGGACAAAAAGAAAAATTCCAATTCAAATCTAACTGTTCTAAAACAATCAAAAAAGACTTCATACCATGCACACTTACTGACGAAAATTTATCCTAGGACGTGCTTTTTGTCACATACTTTAGTCAAACCAAATAATTTCTCATGATCTTAACTCGTACGTTTATCCACTTCAATTGACTGAGTTAAATTATGCTTATTTAAGACTGTTTCAGCCGATGTGAGTGAAACAACGGAAATTGAACCTTGAAGGTTTAAGCAAGATTTTGCGGTAATGTGATTACGAAGCTTTGAAACAATCTCCATCCGTAGTGAATGAAACCAAATCAAATCCTGAGCTTTCCTTCCAATCACTCCGTGACTATCCTTGAATATTGACTGACATGTTCAGCTTAAATTCTAACCGTGAAGAGAACACATTCGTTCAAATTAGATTTAGACTCTATTTGCTCTATCAGTTGTACTACTAACCTTTCTAGTTAGGGTTTTTCCCTCACTGATCAGCTGCGATGTAATATGGTTTCTCAAAGCTAATAAGATATCACAAGATTTTTCTTCAAATGTAAGCATGAACTTTATTGCTTACTGAACTGTGGACAGAATGGAGGCCGAACGTGACGGTATGCCAAAATTGGGATAATTTTTACGAAACAGATAAACAAACCATAGCTGAAACAAAACACAGAGTGCGACACCAACCATGACTGAAAAATCAAAAGAAAATCATTTTTTTTAAGCAGAAATATTTTCTTCCATTAACACTCTGCACGCAACTTTTGAGCTTCAGGGACAATTTCGATAAAAGCGTCCTTAAGGAGGAAAACATTATCGCGAGAAGTTTCTAGGAAAGAAAGTGATACCATTCATTCAAGAAATTCTCAAGAATGATTCTCTCTTGTCTCTAAGGTTGGAAGTTCAAAAAGGACGTGACAAAAAGTGCTGGTGCCGCCATATTTACCTCGCTTAGACCCACGCGATAGTCAGTGAAATTTTAAGTTTGCTTCACTCTTTCTCCATTCCTTTTCCTTTATCAGTAAGAAATTTCACTTCTATGTGCTGGTTCGTGCAGTTCTGTGTAACGAAAATTTTTGCCGGAATTCATTCCGCTTGGGCTACTGCAGCCTACGCGCATAATCGACAATAAAAAAAAAATGAATGACAGCAACGCGGAAACAAGAAACAAACACAGTAACGAACAGAGCAACTTTGTGAATCACGTAAAAGTCAAAAACATGAAAACGAAGAGAAGGAAAAACTGTGAGAAAGAGAAATTTCTTAACTGATCAAAATTATCATGATAGCATGGCCGAAATGATGAAGACTTTCAGTGGTTAATGATCTGTTTAAGATTTAAGTAAAACTGCAGACAAATTGATACAAGTTAATTTAGATAGGTTAAAACTGAACTTTACTAAAGACCGAGGAGAACTGAAAAATAATCTGGAAACTTGTTGAGGAATACAAATTTACGTGGAGCGGTTTTTTTTTTCTTCTATTCTTTCCGGTAGCATGAATCGAATTGCTAAAGTTAGTAGGGTAATTTAGTATTATCAACTCAGTTGATAACGTAAATTGGCCACCGTAAAGAATTTCAAAGCTTACGTTTCTTGCTTTAGCCCTTCGCCAATCGCTCTGACGAAGGGCAAACACTCGAAACGTCAGCTTTTTAACGCTTTACGGTGGCCAATTTACGTTATCAACTTAGTTGATAATGCTAAATTACCCTGTTATACTCTCCCACTGACGCAGCACCACAGTCTCTTTAGAAACTTACCCTCTTCATTGCTACAGTTAGTATCTGAATGCACTCTTCAAGACCGTTAAGGACTTTTTTCAAGGAGACATATCGTGAAACTGAATTGAGAATGAATTGTGTGAAATGATGGTAGGAAATTTAACGATCAAACGCAAGGAAATTGAAGTAATTACAGGTCTTACGTTTGATTCGTGACAACAGAGAAGGAATTCACCTTCCTAAATGGAATACGTTGAGTTGAAAATCAGTTAGGAGATTTTAACATCACATCAAGAACGCATTCTGACTTAGACGTCTGTCTTTATCTCACCTTTTTCTCAAAAAGTGGATCGATTTCGTCTGAGAAAGCTAAGTGCATTTCAGTCAGTGCTGGCTCTATTAGAATGAATCGATGTTGTGGGCACAAAAATTGTCATGCAGATAAAAGTTGATATATTTTTAGGATGAATTGAATACTTCTGGCAGCAACGACCTGAGTTATTTTTTTGCTGTGGTAAATGACGTGTCTGTTTGTTTAGAACTACAGGCAAAGGTGACACGGAGTTTAAAGAAACAAAAACATGGTGTACCCTGCATGAGACAGCACGATCTGCTCAATTGAAGTTTAGTGAAGAAATTCTTTTATTAAATAATACGATTCAGATAAACCTTGTGTCACGGGGCAAAAAAGGCGAGTTTATGACAGTTAGCTAAGTTATGCTAAGTAAGCTTTTATCAATGTTATTTTGAATGGAATCGCTCATCAGGCATTATAGGGCTCTCATTCGACTAAAAAAGCCATGAATTAATATCATCAGGATAAATCGCGTTGTTTACGGACTGAAAGAAAATCGGGCACAAAAAAATTCCAAATCGACACTTTCATACCTCGACGTTATCACCTTGTTCTCTCGCATTGCCGAATACGTTCATAATGTGATACCGTGTCGGTTGAGAATCAGAACGTATGTTATTTGGAAAACAACTCATTTATAAATTTCAACTGACAAAAATGATGTTCTAAATGAACTCACCTTTCGCAAATTTCTGTCTGTAAACAATTTTAATTCAGCTTCCGAAATCAGTATTTTCCCACGACTGTTGCCATTGCGGTGAGGACGAGGTGAAGACAACCTTTACGGGTTAGAAAAACATTTACTGCACTGGAGATTCACAATGCTCTGGCAGGTGAGAGTTTTGTAAACTGTTATTCTGTTTACTGAGAAAGAAAACTTTCTTTCGCCTTTTAAAACAGGTGGTCTTAAAGAAGCACGGCCGGAGAGCAATAGGTCTGAAAATTTATAGCAGAGCGCACGTGATGTCTGTGAAACTGTTTTTTAAGTCTTATTTACAGAGAGATAACAAAGTTAAAAAGAAAATATACAAAAAAGATAAGCTAAGGACTGTTTAATTGCCATTAAATTCCCACTAACGTTTCAATCAAAACTCACAGCAGATTTTTCAAGATTTCGTAGAACCTTTTCCTTGTATCGACATTTTCATCCTTAGTGCTTATCCGAGCTCTGAAATATGTAATTAAATTTTGACCTCGCCACTCCGCTTTCGAAAGCTTTAAATAACTTTTAAAATTTTTCATGTTTGAATTACTGTAAAAATAAAAACTAGATAGTTGACAGCAAAGTTCTGAAGTGTTACGCAAAGCATATCAACACGAGAAAAAGCTGAATGACACGATTTTGAGCGAAATTTCTTACAGTGGGAGTTATCGAAGTGTCGGAGTCTTTCGCTAAGTTTTATAAAACATTTCGATTTGCAAACTATTGAGACCACAGTAAAGTCACCTAAAACAAGTGATTTATTCTAACCTGAAAGTTGTCATAAGAGAAAACATCTACTGTTTTCATAGCACGAACCTCCTGGCGGGCACGTTCTCTAAACTTTACGCTCACATTCCTTTGTTAAAAACGGCCTTTCCTCTAGATTGCTAGTTTCAGCGAGATTATAACCGTGTGGTATTACTATTCTAGCTGAACTCACCGCGGCAGGTTAGAATAAGTTTATAAACTTAACAATAAATGATTTAGTGAATTCGTTTACATTCAAAACGCCGTTTTCCTACCAAAGTGACTTAATTTAGAGATCTTAGTCATATAGTTCATTACAGTTACTGAAAAAAAAGAGGAAAAAAGAGAGATCAAGAACGCTTACTTTTCCCTTGCAATTAAGTCCATAGACTCAAAAGGCACTCACTAAGATAATTACAATTTCCTTAGTTTTTTTAAAAGTATTTTTAGCAGGATTGAAAGGGTGGGGGGGGGGGGGGGGGGGGGGGAGGGTCTTCGTTATTAGAGGCAAATATGACATCATCACTTTCATTCTAAAAAGTTACCCAACACCTTTCATTTCCTCACTTGCAATTGTATACTGTTCTAATACTTTTCCTTATTAATACCACACCCTGAAAAATAGAAAGGAAAAAGGCAGTTTCATTACAGAGCTCCCTTTTCTTTGAATGGACACCACCAAGTGTTTGGCAATACCTTAAAAATCATCTAATCTATGTTTTTTTTACAGGAGAATTCAAGATAGCAGTTTTGATTGAAGCGCTTTACGCTACGAGTTTGCAACTTGAAGCTATACTGCTTGCGTTGTAATGCTTGTTAACAGTGACGCGGCGATATTACATCCCCAGCGGCGCTTTCTTCCTTTCAGCAGACATATGCTTCGCTAATGAACACTTACAACTTCCTGAATCTCTAACTGTGAGGAAAACAAGAGTCAACAGATAACAGAAAATAAATCTTCCATGTTCAAGTCTGTAAATTCTAATGTGCACTGATGGAGTAATCATTTACTAACGAGTTTATATTTGTCTACTCTGTAACAGCTTTATCACAATTTATCTTACACTTGCCTCGATTAATGGCCCATTTATGTCCAATTCACTTCACATGCATCAATGCTCATTGTGAACACCAGCAATATCAGGCACTAGACTGAAACCAAAGTACTTGATAAAGCAATGAACCAAAGTCAGCAAATAACACGTACGTGATACGAGAGCTCGATTCAGAAAATTGGTTCTCTGTCAGCTAACTTCTGCGAAACTGCTTCAGAATTTTTCGAAATTGTAAAGAGTTGATGTTTACGTCTGTTTTCATCTCTGTTTGTTTTTCTGTTCTAATTCAGCCTGACAACTGGCAGACTAGATAGTATCTTAAATGACAGCAAAGAGAAAGAAGAATAAGCTGAATATTTATGCTAAGTTTGAAACATTCATTTTTTTTTTGGAAATGTGTCTTCTTCTTTCACTCCAATTACACATTTGAAAAATGCTCGAGAAAGGGTCGAGAGTTTGTTTATTTGTTTGCTCTACGAGTGTTTTAAGTCTCTAGGAAGTCATTTCACTTCAAACGGAACGCACGGTCAATATTTTCGATGAGTCTCTTTGATTACGAATTGCGCAGAATTCATTCCCTCCGAGAAAACTAAAGCCACAAACTGAAGAAAGCCGAAATTCTTGGCAAGAGCCTAATACTACCCCATTTACGAGGAATCAGAAAAAGTTTCGTCAATTTAATTGAATAAAGTTCCTTTCCGGACTGAAAGTTTCCACGCTCAGTCTCCTTTACACAATTGAGTGATGTCAATCATGAATTTTACCATTGAAAATACAGAATGCAATTTAAACTGATCCGCGAATCAAACTTCACCAAAGTTATCAAGCTGCGAACTCACAAACACGTACAAGAGAGACTTAATCTTCTCCTCTGCATGAACAACTATCAAGTAAAAATACTTAGAGTGAGTGTCGTTTTTCCACGTAAAAAATATTACTTTCAAAAAAATTAGCACAACGTAATAGACGCATTCGTCAGTTTACCATAAACATTCCATTCCGCTTGGTTTAGACCAATATACTCGTTTTTTAACTCTATCGACGCCATGTCAGCTGCCGGGTTAATTTAATGGAAACCCTTGAGGGCATAATCACTGAATAACAGAGGTGGATTATCTCTCAACTTAATTACTACTGAACTGGGTAATGAAGTGAAGAGACCGCGATATTATGACCTGATGGATATTTTGAGACTTAAACAAACCACGACGGATACTGCAACGCAGACGTGGCAAAACAAAAGATCTAATGAAAAGAATGATAGCTCGGCGACGGCATTTTAAAACTTGTACGTTTCTTTACCTTCCTCTGCAAAACAAAAACGTGACATCCCCAGAATTTGCGTCCACATAACAGGAACATAGATTGCAAACTACTTAAGTTTCCCTTTGGAACTCACAGCTACTTACATATGTCATGCTGAAGTTTAGGTGGGCGCCCTTAGAAACGGTAAACACATCCAGCCATTTGCGAAATCCTAACTAAAGATATAAAATCATTTCTCGATCAAAATCTTCCTAAGCGTTGCCGTCCTGATTGCCTAAGGTCCCCATCAACTTCCTCGCGTCTACTATTCCATGCCATCGAAATGTAAGTAATTGCGCCAAGTTTTTGTGCTGACTCTCATATAAACCGTTCGCTCCTCACGTAACTTATGCCTCCTACGTGATTGTATCTACCTGCACTTACCTTACGGTAGCATCTATTTAGGAACTGTAGCCTCTGTTTAGCGTGAAAATATGACTGCTTTGTTTGTGTGATTTTCGTGGCCGGTTCTCCATTTTCGTTGCCAGAGCCGTACGATTTCACTTCAGGAGGGCTCTGGGAACGAGAATTGCGCTCAGACAGCTCGCGAAATACAGAGATGCGCATGCGAGAATCCTACTCTCGTTATCAAAGTCCTTGTTTCTGATCGTCAGTCATAACGCCGTTTTGTAGGAACATGAACTCGTGCGACATTCCTGAATCACTCGCGTCTGCAATTTCCAAAGCCCTTTTCACAATGTGACTGTGAATATATGAAAATCATATATGTGACCTGCGAATTAATGAATGACTATGTGAGTGACCTTCGAAGCAATGAACACTACTCAAGCGTTAGTGAAAAAAAGGCCTGAAAAAATTCGGGCTTGTACGGGAGTTAACCTACGACCCTGCGATACCAGTGTAGTGCTCCACCAACTGAGCTAGCAAGCTTATTGAGAGCTGGTCGTTATGATGGTTCGTAAAAAAAACCCGTGAAGTTTGACTGCGAATATATGAAAATCACATAGTGTGATCATCGTGAACTGCGGTTTAATGAATGAATATGTGAATAATCTTTGCAGAAATTAACACTACTTCAGCAGAGGTGAAAATGAAGCCTGTTACTTCTGTGAACTTTAATTGATTCACCGTATATTATCATTTATCAGATAAACTGCAGTGTTATACAGGGATTTCCGGCCTTGAGAAAAGCCGTAACAACACACGTGAAAATATACGATATTTTTTCACGTGCGTTGATATAGCTAATCAGCTGCTGACACGTCACTCGCCTTTGGCGCCACTCGGTCAGGTTGATGAATGAACAGCAAAGCCTTCACGATTCTCAATACAAGTTGTTTGTCAGAGCTTTCTCGAGTAATGGCGGCGAAAACACTTTAAAAAAATCCGTGTCGCTGATAGACAGTGAGGTTCAAACTTTTCTAGAGGGGGAGGAAAACCACAATACTCAAAAGAAAAACCGAAAGTTACGTATTCAGTGGCTTTGGTGTTGGCATTTCTCTCGGCTGAGAATGAAAATCGACAACTGGAAGATTTGCCACTGACCGATTTTGGCCGTTTACCTGAAAGACTTCTTTTGTCGGTAAGGACAAAGTCAATAAATAAGAATTTTGTAACTTGAAAATTACGATCATTGTTGATTTTGTAATCATGATTCAACGCATTTTTTCATCTTAAGAGCGAGTGCCAACGCACTCTACGATTGTTATTCGGGGATTATCGACTCATTTATTTTCATTCATTAATGAAGTCGGCTTTTCCTCTCAGTAAAGGGCTATTGTGTTTATATGATAAACAAAATAATACATGATTGCTTGTAGATATGGAATTTCTCTTCGAGTGTTCAACTCGACATCTCACTCGTTCGCTGCACTCACTCGTGAGCTATCGAGTTAAACACTCGAAGAGAAATTCCATATTTACGCGCGCCTACCTATTATTCTTTATGTAATAAGCTCAAATATGCACGCATTCTGATTGGTTCTCACTTATGATCTATTGGAGGACAGACGTATAGATGACGTCATCGTTAAAACTTTTTAATTCTTGTGGTAAGAGCAATCAGAATGCGTGCATAACTGAGCTTAGATTCCAAGTTGCCGTGCGTCTGTTCAGTAATAGATCACAGATGACGTCAAAATGTGGTAAGAACAAAAAAGTGGCACACGAGGCTCAGCCGAGTGTGTCACTGATGTTCTTACCACATTTTGACGTCCTCTGTGATCTATTACTGATTATATACCATCCACACCAAAAAAAAATTGTTCGTGACCGTAATAAGTTGGAGTCATTCATTATAAGTAGCTGGAGACATACCGTCATTATTTTCGAAATATAGTTATTTCCCACTCTTTTCATCAGGCCTGCATTCTCCATTTATCTAAGCTTCTGAAACAAACTGGTTGGGGACCAACAAACAAAATAGCAGGCAAGCTCTGGGACGATTTCTCTCGCCCATAGTCCACGTCCGGTTTGAGTTTGTCACTAAGTTTTACCCTACTCAGGAAGCGGAAATTTTTTTGTGGTTACTCAAACATATCAATTTCATTTGGCCAGAAGGAAACAGAAAAGACGGCTTAACACATGAATACAAATAAAATTAAAGTCACTTGTATTTATCCACAGTTACTTCATGACTTATCCATTTACTTTTAATAGCAGATAAATATAGTTTGCACTAAATGTAAATTTCTCTGTAGCATTTCATTAAAGAATCATGTCGTTTGTACCATCAAATTCCACAAAATTTCGCTCACAAGACCTCTGCTATTACGTTCTCTGGATGTAACACCCTAGCCGGCTCAGAGGAAATCTTGTAAAGGTTCATGGGTATGCGATTCGTTAAGCTTAATTTCCTGTATTACTCACACCAGTCCCTATATAAACGTTCCTCAATTGCGTTGCATTTGCCTGGGAATACACGTAAGAAAAATATTTTGTCTCTAGCCGAATTACATTCCACGACCCCACAACACTCCGTACAATACCCTGAAGAGGGATTGGATGAAGATGGAATTGGGTGGAAGCTAATTAAAAGGCTTCTTATTTAGCTTGAGCGGGTAAACTTTCTCCTGCAAGTCCGGCCAAGAGATTTCTCGCGGCTAAGGTTGCCATAGCTTCTCTAGTGGATTCCTCTGCACTGCCAATATGAGGAAGTATAACTGAAACGAGGAAAATAAGGCACAAAATGACTTTTTTGCTTACATTTTCAATTCCCCCATTGTATGTCATGTTTGTCAGGCATGTGCGAAGGAATCAATTTGGGCCACCCGCACGCCAATTCCCCGCGCAAAATTTCGAAGGATAACAGAAGAAACAACATGTTTCCCGCACAATAAGCGAAAGAAAATTGAAACCTTCATAGAAATCTGTAAAACGAAACAAAAGAATGGAAAAGAAAAGCTCCCTTCTTTACGAACACAAAGCTTACTTAAGAACGGGTATCTTGTTGATTACCCATTCTGTTTGAGCTTTACCGAGAGTTACATTCTTCAAAAACACCGTGACTTACTGGCATGTGTGGTTGGTGTAACTCGTGTGAGGCAACTTGGCTCTGACAGCATGAAAGCATGCCCCATATTCACTACAACGTTCGCAAATGCGCAAAAGTTTAAGCGCTGTGTTGAAGGGCTTACCATTAGCTTTTTCAGTCTCCAAATGGAGACCAAAATTGAGAAAAATGCGTCGTAGGAAAAATAATAAAGTGAGAACAGAGAACGTGGTCCCATTTTAAATTTCTAGTAAATGTAACTTATATCATCATAGATCGGACAATCTCTTTTCTTTTTCTAACTCCCCAAATGCTGAAAAAAAAAAAAAAAAAAAAAAAAACAGCTGACAAGATACAACTTCAGTAATTGCGTGTCTTGCTTTTGTTACATCTCTCAATGCCTACATGTTTTAAAATACAAATTTTTTTCTTACCGCAGTTGCTTAGAGACAAAAGCGGGTGATCTGTTGGAAGAGGTTCAGGAACTGTAACATCCAGTCCAGCACCCTACAAAGAACAACAACAAAATCAATAACAAAGGCGTAAATATATAACGAGCTTTCCTTCGACAAGTTCTTTTCCCCTATAACTGATGTACTACTTCCCGCTGAAGAGGAACTTTTTAACAAAAAAACTTGCTATTAAAATGCGGTTTAAGACATGGCACATTTTGCCGTCTATTCAGAAATGCAAGTACAGTTTAAATTTTATTTAACATTAGAAGAATATGCCCATTCTTCTATAAGACTAACGATGAACCCGCGCAGCATGGATTCGCTCGGCGACTTATCTATGAAAAATTTAAAATTTAATTTATACGAAAAAAGCGCAAAGGAATTAAGGACAGACTAAAATGCTTTGAGTGTACTTCAAAAGCAGAGAAACGCACGGCGGAAACGAGGATAGCCAATTCCAGACATACTTTGATTTCTCAAGGCAATCGTCTCATTCAAATCATAGCAGTACTGTTGTGTGGAAATGATATACTAGAGATGTATTCGTACATCGAGCACGACATAACTGTGTACTCTCCCGCCCCCCTCCCATAGTTTTTCATGATATGGCCTGAAAATCCATCGCTACTAATCTAAATTCCTGATTGGAAGGATTGAGAGAGCAGTCTTGCCTAGGAAGAACAATGTCCCAGTCAGAGCTCAGACCCAAACCTCTCGATGCACAATTCAGCGCGCTAATTCCTAGGTCACCGAGTCTCCTGACTAAACAGATGTTTACTCACCCATATTTGTCCACTCTTAAGTGCTTCATACAAGTCCTCCTGGTTTACCACTCCTCCTCTTAATAAAGATAAAGAAATTTGCAAATAAACGATCTCAACAAGTCAATCAAGTTATTTGAACACAATTTCAAACAAATATGGTAAGAACATCAGTGACACATTCGGCTGTGCTTTATCTGTGTTCTATAACTCAACAGAGTCTACAGACGTATGTAATAACATTTGTGAAAAAGACATCGTCCACAGATACTGACAGCTCTTACAACAGAAAGACAAAGCTCCAATGATCAAAACACTCCCTTTTCACCTTACCTGCTGGTATTGATAAACACTGCACTTCTTTTCATCTTGGAAAAGACATTCTTATTGAACATTCCTACAAAAAATGGTTTTTTTCGGCATCTTTGAGAACATCTCTACCTTACGAACTCTAATCTATTGAATGAGACCAACTTCTCAGAACAAACTTTGTAAGTAATATATGGTAGACAGCCACGAGAATTGGAGTAAAACGGTTGACAAATTTCTCTTTTTCTGATTCCTCTGTGATTATTATAGTTTTGGTTTCATATCGACAGCCAAAAAAGGTGCCATTCATTTTTACCTGCTGTTTCATCTGTCAGAGCTGTGTGTGCACTCACAAAGTCGGATTCTTTCAACAGGGTGTCCATGTCAACTGAAATACGAGGATATTACATTCGCGTAAGGCAGACTTTTTTCATAACCGAAAAATAACCCTAACTGCAATTAACCTGTTGAGATTAATTAATGATTTGCTATCTTATCCACCAGAAAATTTATAATTCATCCCAAACAATAACAAACCTACTTGTAGTAAGCAGACATCATTACACTTAATGAAAAGTAAAATCGTACCGTGCTCTGCCTTTGGTGAAACCAATTTTTCCACTGAAATCAAAAGATTTGTTTTAGCTACAGATTGTCTCCAACTGTACATGTACACACTGCAGTATTTCACTCAACTGTATCTGAAACCCATTACATTAAGCATGGAACAAAAGTTGATATTTAATGCAATCACCCAAATTAATTTTATGTTTTCAGGGGGCGGAGACAGGGGGCTCCCAGCCTCCTGCCTCCCGTACGTTTGTGCCCCTCTGTCTCACGATACCCACCCTTCATGGTATCAGTCCTGCAATACTTCTGCTTGTAAGGATATGCCACACTAAGCATTTTTCAAAACCAAAACAAAAAAATATAGTCAAATGCCTTTTAAAAAACAAATGTCATACATCACCCCTATAACTTCCAATAACAGCCACGTTTCAACAATACCCTTTTTCTCTGTCCTCAGGGTGGCTGTTATGGAAAGTTCCACAGCTGTAAAGCTACGTTCATGTAAGGAAACGAACGTTAATATATGGTTAAAGTCTTACCACTTTCGGGCTTCTTGTTGACATCACAATAAAGAAATCTAGAGACACCAAATGGAGCTAGTCTTTGTGCCACAGCAATGCCTGCAATTGAGGAGAACACACTGGGATGTGGCTAATCTGAACAATGAATGGCAAAACATGGCTCTTATGCAGAGATATTAATTGAAAGATAACTGAACTATCTACTCAAATAATCATATATTATCAGTTCATTTAAAAGGTACAGTAGTTTGACGCAAGATTTCCGTTTTTTCTCTGAGATCAGATCAGTAACTTTCCTTTAGAACAGTACTTCATGTCAGTGGTGGATACAGGATTTTTTGATCGAGGAAGGTAGTCAAAACTGTAATTTGACAGAAATTACTGAGTTTTTCTCTACACTAGAGCATGTAATAAGCTAAGAAATATTTCAAGACAGTTAAACTTCAGATATCCAAAGTTGAGTACATGTACTGGCATGCTCTATACAATCCAATGGTTGGAAGAATTTTTGTTTCAAATAAGTGGTAAATATACCCATCTGTTCGACAGGAGTCCAGACCCCCCGAATCCTTCCCTTGAATGTGACTGTTATCCACTCAGTTGATCTCCCTTAAGAGTAATCCTCCCTTCGAGCTTTCAGACAATTTCTTTTGAATTAGTTTGGAGAATTAAGTCTTATATTAAGAGAACTCCATCAAGCTGACAAGTTTGTAGCCATTGTTTGGATAGTTTTATGTAACTCAAGCAATTTCAAAAGTTAAATGGTTAGGACCCTTGTTACTCAGATAGCAATAAAAGTGTAATAAAATAGTATTTGTGTTCTCTGCTACTAACCTATTCTTCCAAATCCAACAATGCCAACAGTACTGCTTGTTAGTGTTGGTCCACACATCCAAAGAGGTTTCCATGTTCCCCACCCTCCACTAGAAAATGTCACAATGAAATAATTTTGATTGCTATTTGTTAGCAGATTTGAAAGGTACTTCAAGCAGGTCAGTAGGTACCCTGTGAGTAGGAATTCTGTAAGTGGGATCCCTGTTAGAAGGATTCCTTGAAGGTCAGTGTAATTTGAAGGGAAGAAGTATTTTAGTTTCCAAGCTTATGCAACAATTGTGGAGAAAAACTAGAGATTGAAAGGGTTAAAGACTAATAATTTTTTAATAAATTTTTTTCTGATCATATGTTGTACCTTAGGGTGCAGGGTAATGTAAACCGGGACAAGAATTGTTTTTTTCAATCAGCCTAAACCAAACTTTCACCAATAGCCTTAACTTCTTATAACAGTTGCTATACATAGGCCTGGTTTTTCTCACTTGCATCTAAACATGTATCAAACAAAGGACTATTCAAGGAAGATACCTCTGTGTGGTGTACTTATACATCTTTATTGGCATTAAAATGGCTTAAGATTGCAAATAAATCAATTAAAGGAATGGCCTGGAAAAAATACTTCAGGAACTTACTTTTTCACCTCTCCTGCAGCCTCAATTAGTCTTCTTTGTGTTGCCAGAAGTAATGCTACAGTCAGGGTGGCCTTCAAAAAGAAATTATGGCATAATGAAGGTAAATAATGACTGAAGAAAGATGTCACTTATTATGTTACAAGAGCTAAATAAACAACAAATGAGTGCTACAAGGGCATTGAGCCCCAGACTATCAGATTTTGCACTCCAGTACTCTATTTTCTCTTGGTTGCAAAACTTTGAGCAGTAATCCCAATAAGCACCCCTCCTTCTGGGCAGAATATAAAATAGGTGCCTGGGTGCTTGTACAAGGAAATATGGAACAGCTCAAAGTTACTTGGCCCTAAATTTTGAATAAAAGTAGTACTTTGTATTTGTTTTATTTATTTAAAATGGCAATTCAAAAAGTGATTAAGACAATTCAAAAGTTGTGTATAATCAATCTTTAAATATTGTTTTGTTTCTTTGTGGCCTTTTTCAATTGTTAAAAGAGGATGACTAATTCTCATATGGCAATAAGAAATATTTTTATCTTCCTTTTTTCAATGTTTGGTTCAGTTTTTCTTTTGAACTTACTATGAGGTTCTTTTTTTGGCCCTAAACCTATTGTCACCTGTGTTGTTTACACCAAGTTTACATATCAGACCTCTACATTCATTCTTCAATAGTTAACAAGGTTAAGGCTAAGTTCATGCTTCACCCCATAAACCTATCTTTAAGTATCTTCTGATTTTCTTAATAAAATTTTGAAGGATCTACGACATTTTTGCCAAGAACTTTAGGATCTTCAAAATGTTTGACATGCCCTCTAAAGTTTAACAAGATCATCAAGGATCTTGGCAGGAATATGAACAATCCTTGAAGATCTTGGCAAGATAATGAGAGGTCCTTGAAGATCTTAACAAGAATTTGAAAGATACTCAAATACTTTTCAAAGATCTTTTAAGGATCTTCAAAATTCTTCTCAAGATCTTTGAAGATCCAGGCAACATCTTCAAGGATCCTGACAAGAAAATGAAATGAGTTCTTGAAGATCTTGGCAAGAAAATGAAAGTTCCTTGAAGATCTTGGCAAGAAAATGAGAGGTCCTTGAAGATCTTGGCAAGAATTTGAAAGATCCTCAAACACTTTCAAAGATCTTTTAAGGATCTTCAAAATTCTTGTCAAGATCTTTGAAGATCCAGTCAAGATCTTTAAGGCTCTTGGCAGGAAATGAAAGATCCTCAAAGAATCTATCAAGAATATTGAGGATTCTCAGAGAATTTTCAAAGATCTTTCAAGGATCTTTGAAATTCTTGGCATGATCTCTGGATAAAATGAAAGATTCTTGAAGATCTTGGCAAGAAAATGAAAGATCCTTGAAGATCTTGGCAAGAATTTGAAAGATCCTCAAACACTTTCAAAGATCTTTTAAGGATCTTCAAAATTCTTGTCAAGATCTTTGAAGATCCAGTCAAGATCTTTAAGGCTCTTGGTAGGAAATGAAAGATCCTCAAAGAATCTATCAAGAATTTTGAGGATTCTCAGAGAATTTTCAAAGATCTTTCAAGGATCTTTGAAATTCTTGGCATGATCTCTGGATAAAATGAAAGATCCTTGAAGATCTTGGCAAGAAAATGAAAGATCCTCGAAGATCTTGGCAAGAATTTGAAGGATCCTCAAATAATTTTCAAAGATCACTTGAGGATTTTCAAAGTTCTTGTCAAGATCTTTGAAGATCCAGTCAAGATCTTTAAGGCTCTTGGCAGGAAATGAAAGATCCTCAAAGATCTTATCAAGAATTTTGAGGATTCTCAGAGAATTTTTAAAGATCTTTCAAGGATCTTTGAAATTCTTGGCATGATCTCTGAATAAAATGAAAGATCCTTGAAGATCTTGGCAAGAATTTGGAAGATCCTCAAATAATTTTCAAAGATCATTTGAGGATTTTCAAAGTTCTTATCAAGATCTTCAAGGATCTTTCACCCTAAGGATCTTGGTAGGATCTTGGCATGATCTCTGAATAAAATGAAAGATCCTTGAAGATCTTGGCAAGAATTTAGAAGATCCTCAAATAATTTTCAAAGATCATTTGAGGATTTTCAAAGTTCTTGTCAAGATCTTCAAGGATCTTTCACCCTAAGGATCTTGGTAGGATCTTCAGAGATCATGCCAAGAACTTCAAAGATCCTTGAAAGATCTTTAAAAATTCTCTAAGAATCCTCAAAATTCTAGATAAGATCTTTGAGGATCTTTCATTTCCTGCCAAGAGCCTTAGGATCCTTCAAATATTTTCACCAGGTGTAATCACAACTGGATGGATATACAGTACAGCTTAGAGGTAGATGACCAAAGCAAACCCAAAAATTTTAACATGTCTTTTGTGTCCTCCATAAAAAAAGGCAAAAAAAAAAGTCTTGAGGATGTTTTTGCTTTTGTCATTCAACTCACTCAGCTTGCTTTGTTCTGCATTGTTTCAGAAAACAAAAGCTTCTGTCAGCTCTACCCTGACATTTACATTGTCTCATGTAATGTTGAAATGGCCCTGAAGGAGAAATTACACTTCATCTATTTTAACCATTGACTAAATACTTACAGTAGCATCTGTTAGTACACCTGGAGTGTGGCCAACAGCAATACCCCTGAAAATAAAATGTTACCAATTAGATTGGGAAAATTATATTTATTTTGGTTTCTTTATAAAGTATCTAAGCACATTTCAATTGAGTGTGGTAAAATCAAAACTAAAGCTATCACAAGGGCCAATGAGAACAAAGGAAACATAACAAGAGCCAATAAGAACATGGGAAACATCCTAAGGACCCAATGAGAACAAACAAAAACATTATAAGGAGCCAATGAGAACAAAGGAAACATCCTAGGTAGCAAATGAGAAAGCAAACTGCTTGAAGTGCAAGAAAATGCAAGTTGCTTCTATCAAATTTATGTTATGTAGCAACCTCACAACATAAGATCACTGCAAAAAATCAAAATGTTTCATTTTGTTTCAAAACACCTTTCTCTATTTCTTTACCGAGCTAAAAACTTCCCATCTTTCTTATTCTATTTACAAACATGACACTGTCAACATTGCTGATCCTCGCAGCATGCAGGACGTCTCACTCACCATAGAGTTTCTGTGGCTCAGTGGTAGAGCATCAGAGCACGCAATCTGAAGGTCTGAGGTTTGATTCCTCATTGTGAATTTAGTCCTGCTCTCATGACATAACGATAAAACATCTTTCCCCAATATTTTTCTTATCACTGTGGCAACTAAAATAATTCATTTTCAAGCACTGAATAGATTCTCCTCAGAGAAAGCCTTGTTTCCTGTGAGAATGAAGTACATTGTCCATTATGCAAAACCATCATGGTGTTGAACCTACTCTCTTAACCTGGAATCCTCACCTCTTCGTTGTTTCTGGTAAACTGATGTGATCATAACCCACTGACATGGTGCTCACAACTTTCAGCTGAGGTCCTACATTGGATAACAGAGACAAGTACATCTTTCTCACTACTTTTTCAGTTTTCTGTTCAGCAGAATTAACCAACAAGGAAGGAAGAGGAATGTTTTATATATTTTCAATCCATGGGTAAAGCAAAGGGGGTAGAGCAGAGGGGAGCTACAGCTAAAAAGTCTTTCACAAGGTACTGTCAATGTAATGTGAGATTCTTTCTGTAAGAACTTATAGATTAATGTCAATATCTAAGTAGCTGCCCAACTACTTCTCCCCTAACCCAACAGAAACCTTGACTTGTTATCAGTTAACTGTTTTTGGGCAAAGGGTGGATGCAAAGTTGCTTTTTTTTTGGGGGGGGGGGGGGGAATGGGCCAAAAGCAGTTTCACAAATCCACAAAAGCTATTAACAGAATGTGTGCATAATTATTTATACTAAAGAGCACTTCTAACTAATCTAATTAATTCATGGTTAAATATCCCCACACTACAATTTTTATTTTCATTTCTTGCATTCGTTAACCCACCAGCAGTATCTAGCAACTCAGAATCTATTTTTTCCGTAAGAAGGCAGTAAAGTCCATCAAGACCAGCTACTCGCTTCAGGAGTTCATCTCTTGGAATTGGATCTTCTGAGTCCCAATAGTCCAGATCACAGCTGCACACAAGACAAGAAGATTTTTAATGTAACATACAGCAAATCCCCTAACCCTTAAATCCCAAAAGTTATTAATATATAACTCCTGATAACATTCATACATTATCCAGCAATTTAGTCACAAGAATACTCAAACTCATCAGGTTTGAATTGGTTAACTAGATCTAAAACCAAATTCTTGTAACTAATTTATAAAGAAATGTGTAGAGCTGGAAGGGAGAATTAACAAACAGATCTTGGGAGTTTCAGACTTAAGCTTTACTTTAGAATGTTTTATGTGTATTAAGAGTGTATATAAGAGTATGAGAGGAGAAACACTCCAAGTACTAAACTTAAGTTAGAATGAATCATTGCAATAAATTATGTTAATTAGTAATTGCTATGTACTGTTTCTTGTCTTTGTTGCATTTTGTTTCACATCATCTTCACGTGATACACATATTAAAAGGCCATATTGGTTCCTTGGCAAAATTAAGATAACTTTTAGTTAGTCCTGAGGAACTATTGTTAGCTCCAAATCAAAATTTTTTCTTCCTACAGCAAAGCAATTCTTTACAAACTAGCCCTAAGAATTAAATGTTTTATAACGATAAAAATATGCTGATGTGCTTAATTCTGATCTTATTCCCTGTTTTTTTTTTTTTATCATGTGTAGATAATTCCAAAGAATAACGTGTTAATCTCTTCCATGAGCATAAGAATTTAAGGCGATGACGCATAAAATTACGAACTTGTGGCCCAGGGCACAATTTATCAGAATTTAATTGTCCGTTGACGACGAAACCTCTGTCGTTAAGTCTTCGCACTTGAAACAAGACAACAATAACTGACTAATATTTCCCCAGAAATAGTAAACACATTACTTTTAAGAGCAAATTAATTCCATATTAATAGCAGAGTAAACAAACAATGACAACTAAAATACTACAATTCTATTTCCTGTTGTCTAAAATTCTGTACACGTGTACAAGTTCTAAAGTCAAATTTTGTATGTGTGAAATCGTATTTAAATGATTTTGTCGGAGAAATCGCTATTCTAGACAAGTTATAAGATGATATTTACCTCTGAGATGACTTGATAATTTCAATAGCAGCTTGAGGTACGTTACGTGTAACTAGAACCTTTTGTTTTTGTCTGTTTGACATGTTTCGCGCGAAGATCGGTCCTAAAACTTGTCTGCCAACAAAACCACGACACAGCCGAAGAAAAGGCGCGTAAGACATAGCAAAGAAAACACAGAACTGAAACGGAACAAGTACACGAAACCTCAACCACAAAACGGGACGCGATCAAACGTGAAAACACCTTACCCACCCGAAGAACGATGATCTGATGTTTGTAAGACACAGTATTTCTCAGGCGTTCCTTGCACAGGCAGAGTGCAATTTCGTAAAGTACTGGTAACTAGTAGATTTCCACCCGGTAGCAGTTTGTGTGGTGCGGATATGTTTATTAATACCTCTTGCATTATAAATAACTGAATTACAGGTCTGGCTAACAAAGAATAATGAACCAAGAACAAAAAATATATAGCTAAGGAAAAATTGATTGTATCGGCAACCAACAAGCATATCATGGCAAAATAATGGCGAAACTAGTCATATCCAATGCATAAGGCGTATTTGTTTGAGATAAAGTTCTTAAACCTGTTGGTCGAAGTGCCACGGATATTTGAATTTCTTTCTCTTGGTCTTAATGCGTAACTATATTGAGTATCTACTATGCGACTACATGCACGCCATGATCCTTCTGTCTTTAAGTGATTGTAAATTACTCACTGTCAGGGCTTCAGTGTATGATAACATAGGAAGATTAATTTGAAGGGCGCGCCTTTGCACTTCTTCGATGGCATCTGACAAATAAAGCGGCAAGTTTGAAAACACAACGCACGCATTTTCTAAGAATGATCTCACAAGAGATTTGTGGACCAGAATTATATCTGAAGCTGGAACACCGCAGCGTCTAAGCGACCTGAGCGCGAACAGCCTTCGGTTGGCTCTCTTCACCATTAAGTCACAGCGTACCGCTTAAGTCAGATCTTCAGCTATGTAAACTCCGAGCAGCTTGAAGGAACTGACATGCTCTAACAGGACGCCGCCCGTGGCAACTGGCGGACGCTGGTAGCTATTAAAGTGGAGAAAGTCAACCATCATCATTTCGCAACACAACAAATTCACTTCCATAACAAATAATCCATCTATTCAGGAAGAAGGTAAGAAAGTTCATGATGCAGAACAATGAAGAGCTGGCCACAGGTAGCTTAGCCCTAAGTAAGGCTGAGGAATAACATGGGAACAAGGACCGAAATACAAAAACACCTTTTAGCGACATGCACGTCAGTCTTCTAAAAAATAATGCGAGTTGCCCACACAATTGACGTGGGTGTCCCAGAGACAGTCCTTTTGGACGATGAGAAGCATACTTTTTTGTGACTGGGAGTTCTATACTTATATCATTTCTTCGCTATTAGGTGCCGCAAAGGCAAAAAATTTCAATGTGTTCTTTCCGGAGGTTGTCAATATAAAATGGATGTTGTCGTCACTTTGTCCGTTAAGCATTGTGGTGCATTTTGCGAACTAAAATGGATATTTTTGGAGCTAACTGTAATAGCCCGATGAAATAAACCAAAGAAAAGCGAGATTGAAACAATCGTACGATAAAAGCAGCTGATAAACAAATAAGAAATAGTTAAGCTCGGACTTCTCTTTCATGTCTGTTAGCGAATGAAAAATAAAAGCCAGCTGACTCGTAAAAGTTTGCGTGCTAATTCAAACTGTTTTGTTTTCTATTTTTTCAGTTCATATTTTCCAATTCTGCCCTTCAAAGTGATGATAATAGTAATGCAGTATATGTCAGTTCTTAGACATAAATGTATTTTGCGCCATAAAAATATTTATGCCGGCGGAAATAAATTGTATTTCTTTTATTCCTACTTATTCCTCTCTAGCAAGCGTTTGGTCAAATTAGTTGTCGATTCTACTGGTCACATGATGATTTAACGTTAAATGAAGACATTTATCCTTCAGTTACATAAAAATTTCTTCCATCTGAATAGTATATCATTATAACGATGAAAATTGCACTCCCCTTTCTGTCAAATTTGTCGCGAAACTGAAGAATATTACTCATCATTATCTTCAAAAAAAAAAAAAAATTCAAAACACCATAATAAATTATTTCAAGTTTGACCATAATGGAGCCCGGTTTAATTTTTCTTCGAAAAAAAGCGAAAATTCGGGAAAACTTTACTTTCAATTTTTTTTCTCATTAATAATGTTTCCTCTGAAATCTGCTTCCTTTTGCCGTCATGTAGGGTTAAAAGACCCTGTGGGAAGCCTCGGTGCATTGAATTCGACCAAACAGAATTGCTAAAAGACAACGTGAGAAAATCGTCCATGCAGCGAGAGCAGGTCATGCTTTATTTTCCATGCAGTGTATTTGCTGAACTTTCTTTGCAGTTGTCGAGCGGTGCGTTCTTTCAATGAGCTTTTTTTTTTCTCTGTCAAACTATCAGCCTATTATTGTATACTTTATTCCAATCCATTACTTTAGTCAGCTTGCAACAGTCTTTCAATAATAGATGCTTGGTTTTTTCGCAAACGTGCGGCAGACGTATATTATAAGTCTGCGTGAGGGCAGACACGAGACCGTTCCTAAAAACACCAATCTTCCTTGTAACTAAAACAGAACTACAGGAGATTACAAGCTGCAATTTAATGCTAGTTTTGTTATTTTGCCAACACAGTTACATCTCACCCAGATGCTCTTTATACCTAACGTATATTAGATTACATGCTGGCCCCGCGAACCGCCCACTGCAGTGGAAATTTTCGGAATGTGTTGAACCGCATTACTGTGCGATCTACAGGTAAGAAATTTATCTTCAAACGAGTTCGAAAGTCGTTGCGTTGAAGAAAAGAAACACGAAAACTGCGGTTTCATTGGACACTCGGCTCTTCTTTCGTGGAAGTGTTTCTGCGGAAATAGAGTCATTTGGAGTTAAGTTCTAAATTTTCACGAGAGCATATTTCAAGTTCATCATTTCTTTCGGCTTTCGATCTATATAAAGTCGAACCTAGATTATCCGGATTTTTCTATCATGTAGAAATATTTACGCTTCCTTGTTTTATAAATTGTGTTGTTAAAAAAATTGGGTTTTTAGCACAAGCTATATTTTTAATTAATAGTAATAAGCAGACTTGAAGCCAGCGAGCGTAAGAAAAATTGAGAGTTACACAAACGTTTTCAATCCGGCAGCTAATATTGTTAGTGAATGGCAAAAAAAAAAGGAAACCGCACGAAGTGTTTTAACCGGATAGGTTTCACAGAAAACGTATAGAATGTTCTTTGAGTTAACTGGTTATGATATTGGTAACGTTAATGAATTTCAACGGAAACGAGTCTGCATCTAATAACAGGTGAAATAAGATTTGCATATTTTCAGCTTTTGTCTGCAATTATGGAAAGCCAGTAGTTAGATGGTGCCAGCTTTCTGCT